>NC_091333.1:9915594-9943094 GCF_038502225.1 Cherax quadricarinatus | reverse complement strand
GGAAGTCCAAGCCCCTCGCCCACAAAACCTCCTTTACTCCCTCCCTCCAACCTTTTCGAGGACGACCCCTACCCTGCCTTCCTTCCCCTACAGATTTATACGCTCTCCATGTCATTCTACGTTGATCCATTCTCTCTAAATGACCAAACCACCTCAAGAACCCCTCTTCAGCTCTCTGACTAATACTTTTATTAACTCCACACCTTCTCCTAATTTCCACACTCCGAATTTTCTGCATAATATTTACACCACACATTGCCCTTAGACAGGACATCTCCACTGCCTCCAACCGTCTCCTCGCTGCAGCATTTACCACCCAAGCTTCACACCCATATAAGAGTGTTGGTACTACTATACTTTCATACATTCCCTTCTTTGCCTCCATAGATAACGTTTTTTGCCTCCACATATACCTCAACGTGTGTGTCTAAATGTATATAAGTTTCCTTCATGTTACTATCCAACAAAAAAACAGCTTTAATTTAAAGAAAATATAAAATGTAAATGGAAACAGCCACCCAATCCAAAGAGCTATTGTCTCACACATAAGATGTACAACATAAGGGCTTCTCTCACCTGGCGACGAACTCTTGTGCCACCTGGTCCACCTGTGGCAGGTAATGAGCTACAGTCCTGGATTTCAGAGCGTGTACTTGAACCTGTTTCCTCACCCGCCACCAGCTGTCCCCTTGCCTGTTCCGTATTGTTTTATTTTACTATTATGGCCATCATGAGTTCAGATTTATAAATAATGTTATTAAAATGCGTAGTTTTGGGAGACAAGTGAGGCTCGACCCTGTAAGGGGAATTAACAAAAGGCCCCTGGTTGTCTTCAAGAGGGACCTGGACAGATACCTAAAGACAGTGGCGGATCAGCCGGCACTGATCCACCAGGAGGCCAGGTCATGGACCAGGTTGCGGGGGCGTTGAACCCCGGAATGCACTAAAGATAAATGTCCAGGTAAAATACTTCCTGGGATTGACCTCGGAAAATATTTTTTGTTTTCATATTTCGCAACATTTCTGTCGACACGAATTGAGATTGTACACAGTCCACCCAAGATTGCAAAGAATAGAAATATTACGAGGAAAATAGGAACCTGATAGTGTGAAGATCACCTAAGGCTGAGGGGCGAGATAGAAAGAAAACGTTAAAGGAGCTGAGTGACAGCCAAGTAGGAGTCAATATTCATTGTATAATTTGGGTAATGCAAAACTTAAAAAAAAAAATACTTACTCAACAAGGATCCCTAATTCTTTTGCCTTGAAAATCTTGGTACCGTTGTTAATGCGTATTTTCCTTAGTGAATCAAATAAAGGTCGACGAGGATTTTCGAACATCTGTTTATACAGATGTTGAATGTCTGAAGGATCACACAGGAAAACAACATCTCCCTGTCCAGGGAAGTTCAGCTTGAAAATTGTTCCGTACTTCTTGAAGTACGATTGCCAGAGACGGGGCAGCCTAGTGGAGTCATAGGCTGTACAAGAAACAAAATTAAGTCAGGAGAAGTACGTAAAATATTTTATTGATAAATTCTATAAAAAAAAAAAACAGATGGTGTAGTTACATAACATGGAAATACATGTAGAGTTTATGTAATATAGGAATATCTCACATATGTAAGTGTACACTTACATGAAGAATACACTGACCGTATTGATAATATATATACAAGAATGACTCACATTTAACAGTGGAAAAACAGAGCAAATGTTTTCGGCAGAGCTAGACACAAGTGATGAACTGAACTGATTATATGAAGAGGGTCTTTCTCTATATAATATTAGTGTTATTCTCAAGCTGTTGAATGCGGGTCATTAGCAGTTACATGCTGATTCGTATTTATATAGGTGATGATTTTTTTTTTAATACAACTGCTTCTGCAAATCCATTATAAAAGAAATTTTTTGTTCAACTGTATTCGCATGAAAGTGTTGGTGATCCCACTGTCTGAAAATATGTGGAAATATACGTGAGTCTGTATTCCACCTGTTAGAGTGACTCACGTATTAGTACAAATATATTTGTGGTAACAGAGGTCGACTCTCAACTTGTGGACCTGATTCTCAAACTGGCCACCACTGAGCTCACTCCCTCCTGGCTTTATGAGCCCTATTGTGGAAAATTGCATTTATCTGAATGTAACTAATTATGTACATAACAGTAAATGATAACAAAGATAATTATTATTTATCAATGTTACATAGACAAGTAGGAATTTGGGACACCTAGGTCGCAAAAAATGTCCCCCTTCGATACCTACCACTGTCATAACCACAAGTTGCTCTGGACCTATTAATTAAATGAAATATACATACACCAGGAATACTGGTAAATATATAAATTTATGGACTGTATATTAAAAATAATAAATGGTTATACATGTATATATACACAATTACATAACAGAAGGAAAATATATCTTAATATCACTCACCAATTTGACCGGAGATTAATGTGTATCATACTCAGAAAACCTCACTCTAACTAAATCTATGAAAATAATGCTGGCCAGAATTACACACAAATCTAGAGAGCTTATCTGAGGTTCCTGGAGAGGTCTTGTCCAGTCGTCTGATATCTCAAGTTATGCAGGAATGCACATCCACCAATTTCGCCTCCTATTTGAGAGGTGTCAACACAATTTTAACCTCTAGAGCACGAAAAATTCTTCCAATTACACCAACGTTTGTACAAAATTCAAAACCAAGATGGCGAGTCTCCTGCACAGACGCAGACTCTCCGTTTTCTATGACAAATATTATTAAATACAGTATGGCCATCTATATACATATAAATACTGAATTTCTGGAAAATATATACAGTATTTTCCACACCTATCATGCCTATTTCATAAATCTATGAATGGATTTTGTTTTGACTGCTTCGCTGTGATCGTTCTAGGACAGTCTCTCGTCGTATATCGTACCCTTTATAGCTCTGAGACTAGTCTCGTTGCAAACCTGTGCACCTTTTTTTTTCAGTTTCTTGATATGTGGGTTCTAAACTGGTTCTGGGATCATGAGTATGTTGGTGCTCTAGCTGTCAAAATTGTAGATTGGTAAAGTGTAGGCTGTACACTTGAATCCTCATTCATTAGCCCAAGTGCTGCCTGTTAAAACCTCCCTCATTTGAAGCTATATTTCATTGCAGAATATTCTCTGTAGCAAAATTAATCAAGCACTCTGGATACCTCCACTTTTATCTAACATCTGTTTCAAATTTAGTCTTTTCTTATGGTCATTCCTTTTTAAATTACATTATGTTAACTGTAACTGTAATACTTGATAGTCATAGTTACCAAGCTAAATCTTTATACAGTGCGTCACATCTGTAGAATAGACAGTAACACGAAGTACACTTGAGTTCTCACCTGGGTCAGTAAATGTGGCAGGCATGGTGCCCAGAAGAGGCCATGACTTGGGTCCCGGGATGTGTGATTGTGGCCGAGGTTGTGTGACGGACTGTGTTGTGGTCAGTGATTGGGCTACTCCAGCTATGGAAGACAGACCACGACAGCTCCTCAAGAACACAGAGGCAACCCAAGGCATTACGTAGCGTGACGAAGGGAGCACCATCGTGCGTAATGCGTTGAGCATTCCTACAGCCACTCCTGTTGCTGATGCGCAAATATGTGATGTAAATGATTTAGAAAACCGACAAGTTGAAGAATGAGACACTTGTGCAACATTTGAGAATACTGAAGAAACGCTTCGCTAGCCAGTGGCTTCTTCAGTCCAGTACGGAGAAGAACGGTGGAGGATGAGAAAGAGTTTTAGGGCAATCAGCCCCTCAGCCTGGAGTAGATATCTTCCACTGTTCTTCTCTGTATTGGACTGAAGAAGTCACTGGCTAGCAAAACGTTTCTTTAGTAAAGATTCTCAAATATTGCACAAGTGTCTCATTCTTCAACATGGACAAATATAAACAGATGACTCTTGCTTTAAATACGAAAAAATTTCTGTCCGAGCATTATTATGACCTTAAGGTTGTTACTTTCTTCACACAACACTCAGCGGGAAGCCTTAATGCACTCGAATTTAAACTTTTTAAACAGTGCAATAATAATAATTAGGTAAAATAACATAAGTTAACATAAGTTGACTGTTTTCCAACGGAAAACAGTCAACTAATGTTATTCTCAGATTAGTGAATATAAGCTCGAGGCACTAGGATTAGGTATCAATTTCAGTTCAGAGTTACTCCTTTATAGTTAGGGGCCATCAGTTTTGTTAATTTCAAGTTACCCATTTTTTCCGTTCTGTGCGTTGATTAGTGCAGTTTAACAATATTTTGAGTAAGTAGAGACTGCGGTAACAATATGCTTTACTGATCCTTATATGAACAAGTGTTAATTGTTCTGTTTCCCGACAAACCTTACCTAACCTAACAAGTGTTAAATTGTGTAAATGCGAGTCTTTACATTACCAACGACTGGATTTGTTAACATAGAAAAAAGGAGAGTTAAAGAACTGATAAAGGTTAATAAGAACTCAGTAGCTTTGTACGCGGTCATGAACATGCACAGAATCAACCCTTTATATCTGTTATTATTGTCATAGCAGTCGTAATCAATACATATTCACCAGCCACGGGAGGGAATGTAGTGCATCAATGACCATGTATTATTAGACCCGTATACGATAGCGTTGGTGATGAAATAAATATATACACACGTATTTTTTATGTAACACTACTGATGTTCAGTCATTTATTGTAATGAATAGCTTGAGTATTGAACACTTGTCAATGTTCAGTAATAACTCACATGGAGAGAGAAACACAGATTGATTATGCTTTATATTTCGACTCCCTTCTGGGATCCTCTTCAGAAGATACACAAGTGAAAAAAAGAACACGAATTTATAGAAAAGGTTGCACTTCTCAGCGTGCCGGAAAGGGGGAGACGGGTAGTTAGGAAGTATCAGGCGAACTCATGAGAGGACCGACAGGCAGGCAGAATATTACCCATGAGCACTGTCGAACACCAGACAACAATACGTTATGCACAGGAGAATTCAGCATGTCAGGATCAACAATCCCAACATTCACTGGGAAGCTGCCACCATCAAACACAAATCACACTGTAGCTACTAACGGAAAATCATAGAGAGACTGACATTTCAAAATTCGCCCTCAAGAAGTACATACCAGCGCCCATCCTAACACAGAACGCCAGTACAAGAACAGGAGTCACATAGTACAAAGGAACTTCCTACCCAGATTTTTAGCTTCCCCATAGGTCCTGTCTTCTTCCTCCTTATCTCTGTGACCCATCCCCCCATGCACTCATGTGACACTTCCTCAACACCCCTTCCCCCCACTTCCCACGCACGGTGAGAGGTGCAGCCATTCCTATAAATTCAAGTACTCTTTTCACTTGTGTATCTGCTGAAGAGGATCCCAGAAGGGGGTGAAAATATACAGATCAATCAGTCTCCTGTGTTTCTGTCTCCGTGTGGGTTATTATTGAGCCTTCATTCTAATGACTGACGTCAGGAATCAATTTTATGACTGACTCAATTAGTATTTTAAACAACTCGTTACTTCCGTACCTCGCATTGCCACAGGATGTTGAGGAACAGTTGCTGGACCAATTATGTGTTTCTGTAAAATTTTGATTATAGCCAACGGAATGGTTATGAGTGACTGCCATTCACAGGATGGGTATAGTGGCAAGTCATTACCACCCACAGGACGGGTATGGAGGGACTACCGCCCACAGGACTGGTATGGAGTGACTACCGCCCACAGGACTGGTATGGAGTGACTACCGCCCACAGGACTGGTATGGAGTGACTACCGCCCACAGGACTGGTATGGAGTGACTACCGACCACAGGACTGGTATGGAGTGACTACCGCCCACAGGACTGGTATGGAGTGACTACCGACCACAGGACGGGAAAAGGATAACTACCGCCCATAGAGTGCGCATATAGTGCCTAATGAAACTTCCATATTACAACAAAATACATTTCAATATTCCAGTGATTTTTAAATAATATAAATACTTTTTCGTAAAGCAGTTAATTTTCTGAAATGATATAGTCCAATATGATTTAATTTAAGAACAATCTAAACTGCAGCAGTAAACGTAATTTTGAAGTGCACAGTGTCTGCGTTAGGACTAGAACAGAGTATACTACTGACTCCGGCCACACAATAGAGCGGAAAAATAATGTAAGGGACTTGGGAGTAGTAATGTCTGAGGATCTCACTTTCAAGGATCACAACAGTGCCACGATCGCACGTGCAAAGAAAATGATAAGATGGATAATGAGAACTTTCAAAACGAGAGATGCCAAGCCCATGATGATCCTTTTCAAATCACTTGTTCTCTCTAGGCTGGAATACTGCTGTACATTAACATCTCCATACAAAGCAGGTGAAATCGCAGATCTAGAGAGTGTACAGAGATCCTTTACTGCACGTATAAGTTCTGTCAAGCACCTTAACTACTGGGAACGCTTGGAAGCACTTGACTTGTACTCGTTGGAACGCAGGAGGGAGAGATATATCATAATCTACACTTGGAAAATCTTGGAAGGAATAGTCCCAAATCTGCACACAGAAATCACTCCCTACGAAAGTGAAAGACTGGGCAGGCGATGCAAAATGCCGCCAATAAAAAGTAGGGGCGCCATTGGTACACTAAGAGAAAACACCGTAAGTGTCCGGGGCCCAAAACTGTTCAACAGCCTCCCATCAAGCATTAGGGGAATTACCAATAAACCCCTGGCTGCCTTCAAGAGAGAGCTGGACAGATACCTAAAGTCAGTGCCGGATCAGCCGGGCTGTGGCTCGTACGTCGGACTGCGTGCGGCCAGCAGTAACAGCCTAGTTGATCAGGCCCTGATCCATCGGGAGGCCTGGTCGTGGACCGGGCCGCGGGGGCGTTGATCCCCGGAATAACCTCCAGGTAACCAGGTACTCTGGGAAGTTTTTTTTTGCCCTTCAGAGAGCAACATCAGAATTAATTATATCTTTTCTTATCTTGTGAAAATATTGCTACAAAATCATCAAAAACTTTTGAGATATTCACCTTTGCATTTTTTAATTCAGCCTTTTCACCCCCTTCGATGGTTAGCCAGAAAAACACACGTGATCACTACAAACAACACAAGACGCTACTGTGTGGTGAGCAGATGGTTTTTACATGGGTGTGGAAAATCTAGGGGAAGATTCGGTCAAATGACCAAAGTTCCACTTAGAGGATCATCAAGAGACTAAGATCGACGCCAAGAGAATTTCCTCCCCTTTAATATGAGAAAATATACCTTCAGTGTCTAAAATTAAGACATTTGTGTGACGTATCTCTTCACGACATGTATAAGCAGCCGGAATTCTCACCCGGTGTGACTCGTCATATATGCCCAGAAAGAAGTCCAGACTAGCAACCAAACTAGTACGCATTTGCTGTCACACATCTCTTTGAGATGTTTTCATCCTAAAGAAGTGTGTGTACAGTCACGGTAGCTTGGATAAGCTCTGGCTATTTGATCTGAGAGATAATATGGTGTCGTGAAGATGAGAAAACTGCAAAGCGACTCACATACCTGCTTTAGGTGAACTCAGGGCTGACTGACTGCTTTCTCGGTCACCATACCTTTATTATATCAAAGTCCATGTACCACTTAGTCAGAGTATTTTTCTCCGCATCAGTTTCTCAGAATGAGTGCAGACGTCAAGACCCTGCGACCTCTTAATCTGCAGGGGACGATTCATAGCTTCTGGCCCAGCCTCTTCACTGGCCGCTACTGGGTCACTCTCCCTGAACCATGAGCTTTATCATACCTCTGCTTAAAGCTATGAATGGATCCTGCCTCCACTACATCGCTTCCAGGTAGGTAGACTATTCTGTGACTGAAGAAATACTTCCTAACATCCCTGTGATTCATCTGTGTCTTCAACTTCCAACTGTGTCCCCTTGTTGCTGTGTCCCATCTCTGGAACATTCTCTGTCCACCTTCTCAATTCCTCTCAGTATTCTGTATGTCGTTATTATGCCCCCATCCCCCCTATCTCGCCTGTCCTCCAGTGTCGTCAGGTTGATTTCCCTTACCCTCTCTTAGTAGGACATGCCCCTTAGCTCTGGGACTAGTCTTGTTGCAAACCTTTGCACTTTCTCTAGTTTCTTTACGTGCTTGGGTAGATGTAAGTTCCAAACTGGTTTCGCATACTCCAATATGGGTCTAACGTACACAGTGTACAGGGTTCTGAACGATTCCTTATTAAGATAGCGGAATGCTGTTCTTAGGTTTGCTTGGCGCCCATATGCTGCAGCAATTATTTGGTTGTAAAGGACCTGCCTAGTATGGGCCAACAGGCCTGCTGCAGTGTTCCTCGTTTCTTATGTTCTTATGTTCAGATGTGCCTGGTGTTATACTCATCCCAAGATCTTTTTCCTTGAGTGAAGTTTGTAGTCTCTGGCCCCCTAGACTGTACTCCGTCTGCGATCTTCTTTGCATTTCCCCAATCTTCATTACTTTGCACTTGGTGGGGTTGAACTCCAGGAGCCAATTGCTGGACTAGGTCTGCAGCCTGTCCAGATCCCTTTGTAGATCTGCCTCGTCCTCGTCTGATTGAACTATTTTTAACTTCAGATCATCTGCAAATAGGGACACTTCGGAGTCTATTCCTTCCGTCATGTCGTTCACGAATACCAGAAACAGCACCGGTCCTACGATTGACCCCTGTGGCACCCCACGCGTCACAGGCGCCCATTCTGACACCTCGCCTCGTACCATGACTCGCTGCTGTCTTCCTGACAAGTATTCCCTGATCCACTGTAGTGCCTTCTTTGTAACGAGATCCCATGATGCTGTCAGACACTGCAGCATCATGGGATCTTGTTACAAAGAATTCTTCAACACTTGTCCAACCTTTGAACGAAGGCCTACTTCGAACTAGTGGATGGTACCAGTATGATCCCACCTCCTCCTGCTTCGCCTCACCTCACTACAGTATATAAGCCACGTCTACGGCCCTATGCTGTACATTCTACAAGATTGATGGACTGAACACATCGACTCCAGGCTGAGGGACTGATTACCTCAAACTCCTCCTCTCCTTACGGCTTTCTACTTTGTATTGGACTGATGAAGCCACTGTGTGGCGAAACGTTTCCTGAATAAAGATTCCCATATGTTGCATAAGTGTCTCAATTCTACAACTTTTCGGTTTTTCAAACCATCGATTACCTGGTTCTTGACTTTTATTCCTCCTGATGTGGCTGTACAACAGTTTTGGGTCAGATTTGGCTTTCTCATATTGCCTTTGGGCCCCCTGTCTTACCTGTGCATATTCATTTCTGGCTCTACGACTGGTTTCCTTATTCTCTTGGGTCCTTTGCCTTCTATACTTCTTTCATTCCCTAGCACACTTGGTTTTGGCCTCCCTGCACCTTTCGGTGTGTGTGTGTGTGTGTGTGTGTGTGTGTGTGTATACAAATGAAGGCTTGTTCTGGGTACTTTCCGTAGCGAAAATCTTTATTTTTTTTTTTTGACTGAAACAGCAGCAAATTTAGTAACTCCGTTCACAACTGTGGTGGTATAGAACAGAGGGGTGTCTGTCTGCTATGACTGATTAGGTTAGTGATCCGTGTCAAGTCAGTTATGGAATTCGACCCAGAAACCTGACATCCCATTTTTGCCTACCTGAATTCTTACCTCTAGTTTACACATGGGTAATCGTGTTGGGCTGATTGCAGGTTGATCTCTGGCGGGCTGGAGGGATGCAGCTAGACCCTCCACATTCAGCCCCAAAAGTATAAGGAATGCGCATTCAGTGATACTCTAGGTACTTACTGGTGGAGTGTGGGAGCAGCTGTACATCCACTGGGACACCTAAGATACTTATATTTGGGTCACGCGCAACCACTTGGTATAGCAGCAAGATAACGGTTATTGGTCCAAATGTTATCTGATTTGTGTTGTATTGGTTATCGAATGTTAGAGTACTTCATTGCAGGATAAGTCATCCTAAACTAGGCTGTTAATTGATCTGCACAATCGGGAAGTTGTTAATGACCGGCTTACTCGTGCACAGGAATTTTTGTGACTGCCGGGTAGGTAGGAGATGGTTCCTCTCCTCGCCAGCGGGCACTCAGCTGGAACAAGTGCCCACTGCTCACAACTGTACAGGTTGTGAGAGGTGATGTAGATACTAACTTAGATTAATTTATTCGATTCTTATGACCAGAGTCTTTGGTAAGATGGGTAAGGATAGAAATATTGGAAAAGGGTGGGAGGGGGAAATGAGGTAGGATATAAAAGGTAAGTGGCCCAACCACTTTGGTGCAATTTGAAAAGTATATGTGAAATAATAGAATATTCTTGAAGGGGTATAATACTAACCCATCAGAGTCACATAGATATAACAGATCTATAGGTACATGACTCTGAATTGGTAGTATATATACCAGTTGCAATTGCTTGCTTTTTTTTTACGATTGCATAACGAATATTTAAACTACACGACAAGGCGGCAATCTGGACAGTTCGTAAAGAATTACTTGACGTTAGCTTCTTTCAAGGTGGTGTCCCGCCACAGTAAATGTATCATATTTATAACAGTAGATGTAGAAGTAGAAGTGTTATACAAGATGTCACCCTAATTAGGGGCCATAATTTTCTTAGTAGACATAGAAGGGTTGTGGTGTTACCCAATCATCTTCATCTGCAGGGAAGTTGCTCAAGATCATTGGTCGATGGTAATCGTCTTTATGGATGAAGCGACGCAGCCTCTGTGGGAGAGTCATATTTTGGGTCCTGTGAGGAGGAGTATTAATGATATAGTCCGTGGTATTTTCAACTTGGAGAGGATGTTCTCTATCTGGTATGTAGAGTTCTTGCATTGCATAGAGTTGTCTCTTCTTCAGCGTATCAAGGCGTACATTTAAGGCAGTAATATCCTGTTGTACGTGTAAATCTGCCATTTTGACTCTGTCTCTCCTCCTGGTGCCCGTAATAAAGCGGAGAGCTCTATTCTGGACCCGTTGCAACTTTAGCATGTTGGTCTTTATTGTTAACGACATTTGGACAAATGGGTATTCGAGTATTGGTCTTATCATCATTTTATACAGATGTTTTTTGACATGTGAAAGGGCTTGATTAAATCTAAAGAGACTGCTAAGACCGGCTTTGGCTATGTTGATCTTTTTATTGACGTGAGATGTTGAGTGGAGCAGCCTGTCTATTTCATATCCCAAGATCTTGTTAGGATTTCTAATGGCTACAGGTGTACCTCTGATGGAGATACCCCCTTTATCTTCGATGGTTGATGCAAAACATCCTATCGTGCTAACCAGGACTTTGTCAGGGTTGGTCGTAAATCTCCTTTTCTTTTCCAAATTGGATGGTCGACGAAGTTCAATATTCATTTTATCTATGACTCTTTCATATTTGTATTTTCCTGTTACAGGAGTTGACGAGACGACATGGATAACATCATCTGCAAATTGCGTTATAATTGTATCATTAAACTCTGGTTGAGGAAGATCATTCACATAAATGTTGAATAGAATTGGACTAAGACAAGAACCTTGTGGGACACCAGCTGTCGGTATAAAAGGCTCTGTTGACTTGCCATGAAAGGTAGGAATGATTTTTCTTTGAGTTAAGAAGTTACATATAAATCTGAGAAATGTCCAGTTATGGTCTGGTAGGTCAATAAGTTTGTATATAAGACCATCATGCCATAAGCTATCAAAAGCTTTATGAACATCTCTGGTGGCAATTAGGGTAAGATTGCCCTGATGTTTCAGACTCGCTACTGTATCAAAAATAATATTTATTGCATGATGTGTACCTCTATGTGTCCTAAAGCCAAACTGTTTTTCAGTAAAAAGGTGATTAAACTCCATATAGTAGTTCAGTCTGTTGGAAATTATCTTTTCAACAACTTTCCCAGTGACTTCAAGTAAGGATATTGTTCTATAGTTTTCTGGTTGATGGATGTTTTTATTGGGTTTAGCAAGAAAGATCATCCTAGCAGTCTTAAAAACCACTGGGAAATGTCCGGAGGCCAAGATGGCATTAAAGATATTTACCAAAGACTGTTTACAATTTCTGGGTAGGAACTTTATTTGTTTCATTGTTATTCCAGAGAGACCAGGGGCTCTATTTCGCATTCTTCCAATAACTTGACTCATCTCGAGTAATGTAATAGGTCTAGTAAGCGGGTGGGCGTCTTCAAGAGTTGATGTATCGATGGAAGGTAGTGGTTGTAGATCATCTAAGTTCTCATCTCTCCATTCATTTACCAACTGATAGTGATTATTATTAAATCGACGACTGTTATTGTGGGAGAGAATTTTCTCCCATACATCACCCATCAAATTAGCCTGGTCCTGTGGATCATCAAGTTTAATCTCAACCTCTTCATCATCATCATCAGTGAAGGTATGAATTAGGTAGTTAGGAGCCTTGTGTTTTGCACTTAAAAGTTGCCGAATCTTACTCCAAAATTTTGCTGGCTCTCGTTTATACTGATTAGATTTTAGAACTAGCAATTTCCATAAGTCACGTTTATGGTGAATAATCATGTTAATTAATTCTTGCCTCAATCTATACAATGTACCTACTGGTGGTTGCCGCGTTTGAAGATGCCTTCGACATTCTGTTTGATAATTTCTCATACCGTCTCTAATTTCCCTCGTAGGTTTATATTATTGGTAGATCTTTGTGGAAGCTAATTGGCAAGTTGCATTAGTATTATTATTATTATAATCAAGGGGGAAGCGCTAAACCCGGAGGATTATACAGCGCCTAGGGGGGGGGATGTGGAAGGCATTCATGTTTAATTCGGGGAACTGGAGCACAGATCCAATTCCATAAAATCAAGAGCCCCTCACTAACATCAAGGAACCTTCCTTGAGGGGAGTTACATTAGTAGCATCAATTATTCGACTGTGAAGGGACCTGATCGCGTCGTCAATTGCAGTGGAAGGTAGATTTTCCAATGACAATTTCATCTTCACCCAGAAATGCCCTGAAGGGGTCAAATCCTAGGGTGTTGAGGTTGGGTTTAGGAGGTACAGGTATTCTAAATGGAGAAGTTTGTAGTTGTAGTATAACAGGGATATGGTCAGATCCTACGTTTCCACCAGGAGAGATTCGGCAGTGAAAGAGGTCCCAGTCTCTGTTTGTCAGGACTATATCTGGTGTCCCTGGATGAGGACCAATATACGATTTAAAGAATGGGCCTTGAAATGACAAGTTTCTGGCTGTCATGATATTAAATAGTTGTTTTCCTTTTAAGTCACCCAGTGGATTACCAACTCCACAGTGAAAGAGGGCAGGGTGATGAACATTAAAATCTCCCGCTAGAATTGTTGGAATATTTCTGCTTAATATCCTATATAGAGGAACTGACTCAATATATGGTTGTCTCGGGGGAAAATATCCAGTTCCAATCACTAGTTGTCCATGAGACGTCGTCAGTTCGATTAATTTATGCCTAACTCTAACTTAGCTTAAGTACGTGTAAGTAGTTGTGTATAATACATTAGCCTATGGAGGCTTCATTACTACAAATTAAGGGTGTATAAAGAAATGTGGCACCATTCATGAGTATAAGTGGGTCTGCTCGTCCCCCTCTCCCCCTCCTTTCCCCCCACATATAGGGAGATTTTAACGGTCTGGGAAATCAAGAGCTGCATGATTTTCCTTCTCCATCCTCGTTCTCTCAATGTATTTCTAAAAGGACACATGAATTTTTTTTACTAATTTATTATATTTAACAAATGCATATACATGTTTATGATTTCTCAAAAAATTACAATAATAAGTAACCAGGTTAGATAATACATAATTCAATTTGGAGCAAAAAAAAAAAAAAGTAAGATATATATGGGTACAATATACAAGTTCGTTATCAACTTGCTACTTTTGCGAACTACTCACTCTCAGATAACAAGAAAAGCAATCACAAAGTAAGTAAAATTATTTACAGTCAATATTTTATATCCACGCTCGTTCCGAGCCATCAGCAGAGTCAGCAAATTTAGAAATGAAGGAAAATATCCCCACCATTTGTGCCGAGAGAGATGCTGGTTTCTTAGTACTGCAAATTTCCTGTGAGGAGAGTGGCACCCATCACGGAGAAGAGCTCCGTATCTGAGTGAATATCAATATGGTATACAATACCAACAGGTTGGTAGGTAAGACACATAGGCAACAGTTAGGCAACTTTGTTCCGAAACGTTTCGCCTACACAGTAGGCTTCACATCTTTACTGCTTCTGCCTACTTTCTGTACTCGACCGAAGAAGCCTAGTGTGTTGCCTATGTGTCTTACCAACCAGCTCCCTACCTCTTGGAACAAACCACTGTTAACTCCACCGTCACTTTAAGAGCCCAGCATGGGCATGATGCAGAAATAATTAAAATGAGAAGACTCTATGAAATGCGATGTAATGTATATTTTTAGAAGAAATCGTTCTCAACCCATTGTAACAAAAATACTCATTTTCTAAGCAGGAAGATGATTCAGCATCTGGAAAAGACCCGTCCCAAGACTTTATTCCAGGAGAATATAGTATCTTCATCATGTAGACAGGAAGCGAAGAGACGACATCTGATTATCAGCGTTCCGTCATGGTGAAGTTCTGTGGCTTGTCAGGTTTGTAGATAATTCTGAATAATGGGTCCCACTCCTCGTGCTTGTACTCTAAATTATACTTTAAGAACAGCTGAAAGGTGATATATATATATATATATATATATATATATATATATATATATATATATATATATATATATATATATATATATATATATATATATATATATATATATACGTTTAAAGATACATTTTTTTTCATTAATGTTAATGTAAAAATTTATAATTTTGCACCAAAAGAATCTTAGAAAACTTACCTAACCTTATTATAACAAGCCCAATTCATTTTAGCCAATTCCAATTAAATAAATTTTAAATACCTTTACAATAATTTAATATTAATCAAACAATGAAATATATTTTTTTCGTTAGGTTCATAATGATTTTTGCGAAAATGCTGCATACACAAATTTTCATTTGTCCTATATGGCAAGATAAGAGTTGCTATTTAAGCCAAGATCGCAAGTTTTACACACACACACACACACACACACACACACACACACACACACACACACACACACACACACACACACACAAACACAAGCACATATATATATATATATATACTGTTAATATGTACTTTTTGAATAGCTTAATATGCACTCTGTCATGTAAGTAATCGTCCCTCAAAAGTAGAAAAATCCCGATATTCCATTAACAAATAATGAATCAACTATCAATTAAGATGTCTAACCTGGTGAAGTGTCTGGGTGAGTTCAGTGTCATTCAGACCTTGACCTTTAAGAAAAATGAATGAGGTAACTAATAATTAATAAATTTAGAGCCCTTAAAAAAGTATTCCATTCAACTTACCCTCGCGAGGAGGACGTAAATCTCCTGCTCGGCCAGCCTCCTGCCCACACACATGCGAGTGCCAAAAGAGAAGGGGATGGTAGCAAATTGGTTCTGGAGACGGTCTGGGTTGTCTCTCAGCCATCGCTCCGGCAGGAATTCCGTCGCCCGGGGAAAGTATTCCTCCAGCATGCCTGCCTCCTTAACACTGACGTACACGTATGTCTGACAGAGACAAATATAATTTTAAAGACGAGTATGTGCAACCATTCTCATATAAACTGTACTAGTAATAAACAAGTGATCAATATGCAATGATACTGTAACAACGAATTCCATTAATAAAGGGTACATAATACTTCCTAATAAGCACCAAACTTGCTACGAAGTTTCCTAATGTAGAACAGTCAACAAGCGTTTATTGTATGGTGCTTCTTGAGGCACAACAGCCAAACAAAATCACTGGCTGGCCGAGCTTCTGAAATAAACCTGTGCATGGCTGTAAGATTAACCATAATTTTTCATCTGTTACTCATCATTATGAGGAAGAGATGATAGATTAGCCTCTGAGAGACTGAATTGTAAAATGCTAAACATTTGTTTACCAATTGACACACTTCTCTGGTGCGTCAATTTTTTTTTTATGTTTAGTGGGAATATCATACAATTTACAAACTTTAACTGGTTGGATCCGAAAGTCATTGACAGGCTTCGGTCATATGACCTAAAGCCTAAG
Source organism: Cherax quadricarinatus (assembly GCF_038502225.1). Lineage (NCBI taxonomy): Eukaryota > Metazoa > Arthropoda > Malacostraca > Decapoda > Parastacidae > Cherax > Cherax quadricarinatus. Next base: position 9,926,936 of record NC_091333.1, on the reverse strand, counting down.
TCAGTCAACATATGATTCAATTTTAATACAATGGACCCCCGCATAACGATCACCTCCGAATGCGACCGATTATGTAAGTGTATTTATGTAAGTGCATTTGTACGTGTATGTTTGGGGGTCTGAAATGGACTAATCTACTTCACAATATTCCTTATGGGAACAAATTCGGTCACTACTGGCACCTGAACATACTTCTGGAGTGAAAAAAATATCGTTAACCGGGGGTCCACTGTATTTCTCCTGGGGAATAAGATACCACAAACACCCCTGGTCAAAAAACAATAGACGTTACTCACTCCAGCTTTGACATTGTAGCCCTGAAGTGTGATGTCCTTCTCAGGCTGCCTTGCCACAACGGATGCTATCGGTTGCATCCTGAAGGTGTCAACAAATGAAAAGCTTTCATGACGAAATTATGAAGTAAATTCAGTATTTTTATTCACAGCATTTTGCATGGCCATAGTTTAATTATAGAATTGATTATTATCATTATTTAACGAGCAGTCGAGGAAACTACCTGCTTACCTGTGTATTAATATTTTAGGGGCACTGGCATATGAAAAGATATCTTTCATTCATCTAAGATTATTATTATTATTATTATTATTATTATTATTATTATTATCTTTCATTCATCTAAGACTGTATTATTGTTACTATTGTTGTTGTTATTATTGCATTCATGGGGTCGGCGCTAAACCAGCAGAAATCATAGAGCCTGGGGAATAGCAAAAAATCACGTTCGTTCCAAGGAAGGGAAGGGAAGGGAAGGTCCAGTTCCTTAAATCAAGAGCTCTTTACAAGCATCAAGGAACTTCCCTTGAGGGGATCAAAGACTCTAAATACAAACATAAGATATTTCCTAAAACAATACTATTCGCCTTTCTCTTCATCCATGAAACTTCTCTGAGCAGAAGGGTCCTCCTCACCTGAGAGTTTCCTTCACACAGGCTTTTAGGTAGGTGAGCCTGGCCATCTGATGGCTAGTGAGAGGTTGACTGCCATCACCCAACACCTGGTCCAGCTCCTCCTGCAGCCTCGCCTGCTTGTCAGGGTGACGAGCCAGGTAGTACAACGTAAACACAGTGCTCATTGATGTCTGCAGAGAGGACAAAACTATAAGTATAGTGAAAAACAACGATTATATTAGCTTCAATATAACCTGACATTTTGGAGTATAATCATGAAAGGTAAATTCTGGGCTCATTGACAACTACGAAATCTATAGAAAAAAATTATGATAATCATCGTAAGTGTAGAGAACCTTACCATATGTGTGTGTCTTAGATAACAGTCAACATCTGTTTGCTTTGAAGTTGGTAAGGTATCAGCTTCAGATAAAAGATGTACAGAGTTTCGTAAAACAAAATAGTGTAAGTTCGACGTTAATTTTCTCCTCACCGCCAGAGTTAATTCAAGTTTGTTCCAATTTAATGAGTGACTAGAAAATTAATCATGTATATATATATATATATATATATATATATATATATATATATATATATATATATATATATATATATATATATATATATATATATATATATATATATATATATATGCAAAACAACCACTCTGAAAGAATAGAGAAATTCCAAGCGCTTTCGTGACTACTCACATTATCAAGGAACTATGAAAGTAAAGCATCCAAGGAAGCTATATAAGGGGTCCGGCCAGCACCTCACTATCAGATCCCACAACGGTTAAACACGTGACGCGCGGCGACCCAACTTGGATAGGTCCCTTGCACAACTCACCCCCAAGCTATTCTACCCAAGAAAATTTAAAAATTATTATTTGTCCAGTGTATTATTAAATTCTTCCCAAATTCTATTAATTATAAATGGATCTAATTTATATAAACCAAAGGAAATATTCATATTATTGTCAAAACTGCTTTTTATGAAACAAGATTCAATTATATTCCTGTCGACCATGGACTTGCTTGATACTACTTTCTCAACTTTTTGAACATCAATTGGATGGTTAAAATCTCTTACATGAATAAATAGAGCATTGGAATCTTGTCCAGTTCTAATGCTATATTTATGTTGTTTTAATCTTCGAGATTTTTACCAGTTTGACCGTAATAAACTTTATCGCAAATTTTACAAGGAATCTTATAGACACATCCATCAGCATTTTGGGGGGAATTCTTTATCAAAAGTTTTTTCACTGTATCAAGATTTTTGAATACAACTTTAATATTAAAAGTCTTAAGAAGAGAAGGCATATCAACCAAGTTTTCATGGTAAGGGAGAACCAACATATTTTTAGTTGAATAAGGCTGGTTGTCCCTTTTTGGATTATAAAAAGTGTTTCTGGCAACTTTAAAAGATTTATCAATTACATTTCTTGGGTATTTTAAATCATTACCTATTTCATAAATTTTGGATATTTCCTCATCTATGAACTCAGGACTACAAATTCGTAAAGCTCTCAAAAACAATGATGAGAAAACAGACAGTTTGACTCTATCTTGATGCGAGGAATAATAGTGGACATAGGAACAGTTATTTGTAGGTTTTCTGTAAATTTTAAATTTGAATTCATTATTACCCTTAATAATTAAAACATCTAGAAAAGGCAATGAGTTATTTTCTTCAAACTCAACAGTAAAGTTTATAGAATGGGCTAAGCTATTTAATTTTCCAAGGAAATGGTGTATATCTACATTTTTGGGCATAAGACACAAAATATCATCAACATATCTGAACCATTTAGCTCTATTAGGGAGGATTGTGTTAAGCAACCTTGTTTCAAAAAAATCCATGTATAGGTTACTAAGAACAGGTGAAAGAGGATTTCCCATTGCCATACCAAACTTATGAGTGTAAAACTTATCATTAAATACAAATTTTGCATCAACAATGCAAAGTTTAATAAGTTTAATGATAGTAGGAACTGGCAATGGTAAATCATAGTTAACGAGTTCTTCAGATAAGAAACTTAATAAATCATCAACAGGAACTTTCGTAAACAAGGAAGTAACATCAAAACTAACCATGTTAAAATCATTTAAGTCAGTCAAGGAGCTTAATTTATCAACCAAGTCTACGTTGTTTTTAACATTAAAGTTAGAAATTTTGCCAACAATAGGGCTCAAAATATCAACAAGCCATTTGGATAATTTATATGAAACTGACCCTATGGAGCTAATAATTGGTCTGACTGGATTCCCTGGTTTGTGTGTTTTTATTAGTCCATACATGTAAGGTAAAGATAGTGAGGTGCTGGCCGGACCCCTTATATAGCTTCCTTGGATGCTTTACTTTCATAGTTCCTTGATAATGTGAGTAGTCACGAAAGCGCTTGGAATTTCTCTATTCTTTCAGAGTGGTTGTTTTGCATATTTTGAAATCACCTGTTTACTGTGATCTTATTGCATATATATATATATATATATATATATATATATATATATATATATATATATATATATATATATATATATATATATATATATATATATATATATATATATATATATATATATAAGTAGTGCTGAAGGCGGCTGAGTGGCTCCTTCTACAGAGCGGTCTCTTCCTGAGCAGTCTGCCCCGAAAGGACTGCGGCTGAGTGGCTCCCTTTCCTCAGCGGACTCCTTTTCACACCTATATGCTAATAACCTTGACCTCGCCCTCGAGACCACCCCACCAACTCCTTGGATCAAGTTTTTCTCGAAATCAAAGACTCCATCTCCTTGGATCAAGTTTTTCTCGATAATACCAAGACTCCATCTCCTTGGATCAAGTTTTTGGATTCCCCCCCTCTGGGGTTTCGAAATTCTTATGATCTCCTCGGATCAAGTTTTTCTCGATATCAATAATACAAAGATTTTCCCCCCACACCACCCCCATCCCAAAATTTCTGCTCCAATTCCTCGGATCAAGTTTTTCTCGATAATACAAAGACTCCATCTCCTTGGATCAAGTTTTTTCTCGATATCAATAATACAAAGATTTCCCCCACCATCCACTTCTACCCTCTATGTCCAAGTATTTCTACTCCATCTCCTTGGATCGAGTTTTTCTCGATAATACCAAGACTCCATCTCCTTGGATCAAGTTTTTGGATTTCCCCCTCTGGGGGTAAGCATTCAAATGAAACTTCTCCTATGGGACATGGTACTTTCTCTTACTACAGGTCTAAACAAGTGTGACGTCACCCCACCTGTGTTTACTCGGCGGTCAGTGACGTCATGTGATGACCTCACACATACAGGCTGAATCTTGTCGAGCAGACAATAACTTAAAATGCAGGATAACACTATTTATTATACAACCAATGCATTTCATATACATCCAACAAAAAAAATTCATTGAAAAAAGGTACAATTCATTGACTAAAATCAACATATTTTCCTCCTGAAGAAATTCTATGCATATTTTGTTCTGGATCTTCTTCGTCATCTCCATCTCAGTATTACACATTTCATATCATATACAACATAGGGAAAACATTTTCGCTCTTAACCCAGGATAACCCAAATAGTTCCACATTTTTTCGTTAATACCCACAACAATCCACAATTTCTTTACAAAATACAACACAAGTCTAGACATTTTTCTCGTTTTAACTATTTCATCTCAGGTCACTCCCCACGAAGTAACCTTCTCTCTCTCTTTCTCCCCACCCTCCCAAACCCTCACACTCCAACCAACACCTCACAATTTTCACTCATAACCCATAGGTAGTAGGTTGGTAGACAGCAACCACCCAGGGAAGTACTACCGTCCTGCCAGATGACTGTGAAACAAAAACCTGTAATTGTTTTGCATGATGGTAGGATTGCTGGTTTTCTTTTTCTGTCTCATAAACACGCTAGATAACAGGGATATCTTGCTACTCCTACTTACACTTTGGTCACACTTCACAGACACGCACATGCATATATATATATACATACATCTAGGTTTTTCTCCTTATTCTAAATAGCTCTTGTTCTTTTTTATTTCTTCTATTGTCCATGGGGAAGTGGAAAAGAATCTTTCCTCCGTAAGCCATGCGTGTCGTATGAGGCGACTAAAATGCCGGGAGCAATGGGCTAGTAACCCCTTCTCCTGTATACATTTACTAAAAAAGAGAAGAAGAAAAACTTTATAAAACTGGGTTGTTTAAATGTGCGTGGATGTAGTGCGGATGACAAGAAACAGATGATTGCTGATGTTATGAATGAAAAGAAGTTGGATGTCCTGGCTCTAAGCGAAACAAAGCTGAAGGGGGTAGGAGAGTTTCAGTGGGGGGAAATAAATGGGATTAAATCTGGAGTATCTGAGAGAGTTAGAGCAAAGGAAGGGGTAGCAGTAATGTTAAATGATCAGTTATGGAAGGAGAAAAGAGAATATGAATGTGTAAATTCGAGAATTATGTGGATTAAAGTAAAGGTTGGATGCGAGAAGTGGGTCATAATAAGCGTGTATGCACCTGGAGAAGAGAGGAATGCAGAGGAGAGAGAGAGATTTTGGGAGATGTTAAGTGAATGTATAGGAGCCTTTGAACCAAGTGAGAGAGTAATTGTGGTAGGGGACCTGAATGCTAAAGTAGGAGAAACTTTTAGAGAGGGTGTGGTAGGTAAGTTTGGGGTGCCAGGTGTAAATGATAATGGGAGCCCTTTGATTGAACTTTGTATAGAAAGGGGTTTAGTTATAGGTAATACATATTTTAAGAAAAAGAGGATAAATAAGTATACACGATATGATGTAGGGCGAAATGACAGTAGTTTGTTGGATTATGTATTAGTAGATAAAAGACTGTTGAGTAGACTTCAGGATGTACATGTTTATCGAGGGGCCACAGATATATCAGATCACTTTCTAGTTGTAGCTACACTGAGAGTAAAAGGTAGATGGGATACAAGGAGAATAGAAGCATCAGGGAAGAGAGAGGTGAAGGTTTATAAACTAAAAGAGGAGGCAGTTAGGGTAAGATATAAACAGCTATTGGAGGATAGATGGGCTAATGAGAGCATAGGCAATGGGGTCGAAGAGGAATGGGGTAGGTTTAAAAAATGTAGTGTTAGAGTGTTCAGCAGAAGTTTGTGGTTACAGGAAAGTGGGTGCAGGAGGGAAGAGGAGCGATTGGTGGAATGATGATGTAAAGAGAGTAGTAAGGGAGAAAAAGTTAGCATATGAGAAGTTTTTACAAAGTAGAAGTGATGCAAGGAGGGAAGAGTATATGGAGAAAAAGAGAGAGGTTAAGAGAGTGGTGAAGCAATGTAAAAAGAGAGCAAATGAGAGAGTGGGTGAGCTGTTATCAACAAATTTTGTTGAAAATAAGAAAAAGTTTTGGAGTGAGATTAACAAGTTAAGGAAGCCTAGAGAACAAATGGATTTGTCAGTTAAAAATAGGAGAGGAGAGTTATTAAATGGAGAGTTAGAGGTATTGGGAAGATGGAGGGAATATTTTGAGGAATTGTTAAATGTTGATGAAGATAGGGAAGCTGTGATTTCGTGTATAGGACAAGGAGGAATAACATCTTGTAGGAGTGAGGAAGAGCCAGTTGTGAGTGTGGGGGAAGTTCGTGAGGCAGTAGGTAAAATGAAAGGGGGTAAGGCAGCCGGGATTGATGGGATAAAGATAGAAATGTTAAAAGCAGGTGGGGATATAGTTTTGGAGTGGTTGGTGCAATTATTTAATAAATGTATGGAAGAGGGTAAGGTACCTAGGGATTGGCAGAGAGCATGCATAGTTCCTTTGTATAAAGGCAAAGGGGATAAAAGAGAGTGCAAAAATTATAGGGGGATAAGTCTGTTGAGTGTACCTGGTAAAGTGTATGGTAGAGTTATAATTGAAAGAATTAAGAGTAAGACGGAGAATAGGATAGCAGATGAACAAGGAGGCTTTAGGAAAGGTAGGGGGTGTGTGGACCAGGTGTTTACAGTGAAACATATAAGTGAACAGTATTTAGATAAGGCTAAAGAGGTCTTTGTGGCATTTATGGATTTGGAAAAGGCGTATGACAGGGTGGATAGGGGGGCAATGTGGCAGATGCTGCAAGTGTATGGTGTAGGAGGTAGGTTACTGAAAGCAGTGAAGAGTTTTTACGAGGATAGTGAGGCTCAAGTTAGAGTATGTAGAAAAGAGGGAAATTTTTTCCCAGTAAAAGTAGGCCTTAGACAAGGATGTGTGATGTCACCGTGGTTGTTTAATATATTTATAGATGGGGTTGTAAGAGAAGTAAATGCGAGGGTCTTGGCAAGAGGCGTGGAGTTAAAAGATAAAGAATCACACACAGGGTGGGAGTTGTCACAGCTGCTCTTTGCTGATGACACTGTGCTCTTGGGAGATTCTGAAGAGAAGCTGCAGAGATTGGTGGATGAATTTGGTAGGGTGTGCAAAAGAAGAAAATTGAAGGTGAATACAGGAAAGAGTAAGGTTATGAGGATAACAAAAAGATTAGGTGATGAAAGATTGAATATCAGATTGGAGGGAGAGAGTATGGAGGAGGTGAACGTATTCAGATATTTGGGAGTGGACGTGTCAGCGGATGGGTCTATGAAAGATGAGGTGAATCATAGAATTGATGAGGGAAAAAGAGTGAGTGGTGCACTTAGGAGTCTGTGGAGACAGAGAACTTTGTCCTTGGAGGCAAAGAGGGGAATGTATGAGAGTATAGTTTTACCAACGCTCTTATATGGGTGTGAAGCATGGGTGATGAATGTTGCAGCGAGGAGAAGGCTGGAGGCAGTGGAGATGTCATGTCTGAGGGCAATGTGTGGTGTGAATATAATGCAGAGAATTCGTAGTTTGGAAGTTAGGAGGAGGTGCGGGATTACCAAAACTGTTGTCCAGAGGGCTGAGGAAGGGTTGTTGAGGTGGTTCGGACATGTAGAGAGAATGGAGCGAAACAGAATAACTTCAAGAGTGTATCAGTCTGTAGTGGAAGGAAGGCGGGGTAGGGGTCGGCCTAGGAAGGGTTGGAGGGAGGGGGTAAAGGAGGTTTTGTGTGCGAGGGGCTTGGACTTCCAGCAGGCATGCGTGAGCGTGTTTGATAGGAGTGAATGGAGACAAATGGTTTTTAATACTTGACGTGCTGTTGGAGTGTGAGCAAAGTAACATTTATGAAGGGATTCAGGGAAACCGGCAGGCCGGACTTGAGTCCTGGAGATGGGAAGTACAGTGCCTGCACTCTGAAGGAGGGGTGTTAATGTTGCAGTTTAAAAACTGTAGTGTAAAGCACCCTTCTGGCAAGACAGTGATGGAGTGAATGATGGTGAAAGTTTTTCTTTTTCGGGCCACCCTGCCTTGGTGGGAATCGGCCAGTGTGCTAATAAAAAAAAAAAAAAAAATAACCCACAATTTTTCTCGTTTTAACTATTTCATCAGAAAAAGTCACCACAACACTTACAACTTTTAACCACTTTTCGATAAATTCACTAGTCACAATTTTACATATTACGAAGTTAATACGCACACACACCTCACTTTACTTTGAACACCTTCAAAACACTCATAAATCATTTGAATACTCACAAAAATACCTTTGAACATTTCCAAACAACACTGAAACACTTCCAAAATATAATTTTGACTACTCCCAAATACACCACTGAATACTACTAAAACACCACTGAATACTACTAAAACACCACTGAATACAGTCAAAACACCACCAAAATCACCACAAACTAAGATCAACATAACAGACTGACACCCATTTTCACACAAACCCCTCAAATCACTATAACCAAGACGATTACCAATTTCTATGAGTACACTCACCTCCAACTAAGATATAACATGAGTGCAAAAAACATGAACATAAACCAAACACACACGAACACTTATAACAGAATCACTTCTTTTTCGGTATCTCTAGTTCGACAACAACACCCACATCCCACAACACCCACATCCCACAACACCCACAATCCACATCACCCACAACCCACAATTTTTTCTCGTTTTAACTAATTTTATCAGAAAAAGACACAACAACAACCCACAACTTATAAACACTTTTCAGCATCTCTGGTTCGAAACAACACCCGCATCCCACAACACCCACATCCACAACACCCACAACCCACATCACCCACAACCCACAATTTTTTCTCGTTTTAACTAATTTTATCAGAAAAAGGCACATCAACAACCCACAACTTATAAACACTTTTCAGCATCTCTAGTTCGACAAAACACCCACAACCCACAACACTCACAACCCACATCACCCACAACAACAACCCACTTATAACAACTTTTTTGATATCTCTAGTTCGACAACAATAGCCACACCCCACAACACAAACAACAACAACCCACAACTTATAACATCTTTTCGGTATCTCTAGTTCGACAACAACACCCACAACCCACAACACTCACAACCCACAATTTTTTCTCGTTTTAACTAATTTCATCAGAAAAAGTCACAACAACAACCCACTTATAACATCTTTTTCGATATCTCTAGTTCGACAACAATACCCACATCCCACAACACCCACATCCCACAACACCCACATCCCACAACACCCACAACCCACAACACCCACAACCCACATCACCCACAACAACCCACTTATAACATCTTTTCGGTATCTCTAGTTCGACAACACCCACAACCCACAACACCCACAACCCACAACACCCCACAACCCACAATTTTTTCTCGTTTTAACTAATTTCATCAGAAAAAGTCACAACAACTCACTTATAACATCTTTTTCGATATCTCTAGTTCGACAATAATACCCACAACCCTCATCACTTACCAATTTATTCACAATTTTTTCGATACAAATTTTTCCCCTTATTTTTACTGAATCTTAAAATGTAATTCACATTCCTCCCTACATTACTAAAATTCTAATAAAATCCTCTCCATACCCATCTCCTTGTATCCACATAAATTGATAATATACTCACAACAACTAATCATCTCACTACCCAACTACTGCGACATGTTTCTACACCCTCTATTCTTTTCCAATATATCATAACTTTTCACTTCTATAATTTCTTTTTAAAATATTCACACATTACCTTTATTTTCAGTAAAATCCCCCCCCCCCCATATTTCATTAAATTTCTAATACAACCCTCCCCATACCCCTCTCCATCTCACCCACATTTCTTCACATCCACTCACCCATCTCCCAACACACCTCTTCTGAACACACACAAAAATCACATTTCACATCCACAAATGCATCTATCTCATCACCCATCTCAAATCTACTAAAATCACTGTAACCAAGATATTCACAAAACTCTATGACCACCTAACACACACACACACACACACATACACACACCTCACTTTACTGTGAACACCTTCAAAACACTCTCATACATCATCATTTGAGACCACCTTTTCTCAATATCTCTTAAGAAATATTCTCTCATCCACAACCTTTATCATCTCACTACAGAACAACCCCAAGATCACTTCGAACACTCTCATAAATCATTTGAATACTCACATAAACACCTTTGAACATTTCCAAACAACACTGAAGCACTTCCAAAATATCATTTTGAATACTCCCAAATAAGATTTGTCATCTCTAATTTATCTACACTTACATATTTCATTAAATTACAACTCATCCACCATACTACTCCCTCAGTCTCCAGACTTTACATCATTATAACAAAAACTAACTCATACACTTATGACATGAGACATTTTACCAAAACTAACATAAACACACCCACACACAGACAACTCACTTTACTTTGAACACCACCAAGAACACCAACAATTACCATTGAATACTCCAAAAATATAATTTGAACACCCCCAAATCACCACTGAATACTACCAAAACACAGTCAAAATCACCAGAAACTAAGTTTAGCATCACCAGCTAACACCCATTTTATAGAAATCCCCTCAAATCACTATAACCAAGACGATCCCACTCATCTCAGACTATTATATAACATGAGCGCAAAAAAAAACTCATAAATCATTTGAATACTCACAAAAACACCTTTGAACATATCCAAACAACACCGAAACACTTACAACAGGATAACCACCAACTGAAAACATAACATGTACACACATAAATCTAAGACAACCACCATCAACAAACACCCATATTCACTCACCTCAAAACCACCAAGATCGCAGAAAACTCTCATTTTTATAAACATTCACACAAAAAAATCACAATCACCAACTCCATACAATATCTAATACACCCCCCTCACTACCACCAACACATACCAGCACAGATAGGGATACCTCCCATGACATCACACTCCATCCTGTGTTTACTTGGCAATCAGCAACGTCACACCCCACTTTTACTTCATTTAACTTAACGAGAGGAAGTTATTTGTTTCAACCTGTTATATCTCCAATATCTAAGATCACCACAATCAAG
>NC_091333.1:9913256-9915494 GCF_038502225.1 Cherax quadricarinatus | reverse complement strand
ATGTTGCCACTTGCAGGGTGGCAACATTCTGCCAGTGTATCTAAGGTTGTTAAATTAAAAAGAATCAGTAATTCCTTTGACTAGTATACAGGATAGAGCACTGTATAACATAAAGCAACAAACCCGTCTGGGTTATTCAACACAAAGAGTGGTAGGTCAATTGTTTTGACTGCCTCACACTCACCATACACTAGTTGCCAAACTATATACAAATCAGTACAGACATGTTTGAAATGTCTTTGCTCCAACTACGCTTATATTTTTTTTAATTTTGTGACTATCCTGACAAAATACGCCTGCTGCTGGGTAGGAAATATTCACTGTTGCAGTAGCCATTAAGTGAACAGGTTTTTTCAACCAAGGCGAACGAGTTGAACAAGTTTTCATAATATGGCTGATACTGATCTGTTCCAGCTAGATTACAAAAAGAAAAAATAAACAATAACAATACCGGTGGTTAGATATGGACTTGAATATATATATTCATATATATATATATATATATATATATATATATATATATATATATATATATATATATATATATATATATGCAATAATCGCGAGCGAGCGATGCAAGATGCAAAACAACCATGAATTGATAATAGCTTCTGCCCATCGAACCTCTTCTTAAAGCTATGTATAGATCCTACCTCCATTACATCACTCTCCAGATTGTTCCACTTCCTGACAACTCTCTGACTGAAGAAATGCTTCCTAACATCCCTATGACTCATCAAGGGTTTCAACTTCCAGTTGTAATTCCTTGTTGCTGTGTCCCATCTCTGAAACATTCTGTCCCTATCCAACTTGTCAATTCCTCTCAGTATTTTAAATGTCGTAATCATGTCTCCTCTATCCCTCCTGTGCTCCAGTGTCGTCAGGTCGATTTCCCTTAACCTCTCTTCGTAGGGCATACCCCTTAGTTCCATGACTAGTCTGGTTGCAAACCTTTGCACTTTCATTTCTTGACGTGTTTGACCAGGTGTGGGCTCCAAACTGGTGCTGCATATTCCAATATGGGTCTGACGTACACAGTGTACACTGTACAGTATGTCTGTGTGTGTGTGTATGTACATTCACATGCATGCACATACGTTCGTACGCTCACACATGTGTGCGTCTTTGTGAAAGTTTTTCCAGACACGTGAATTTTTTGAATCTCACAAATACAGGAATATTAATATCTAATTATACTAGATAGTGAAGGAACTACACCATGTTGTGGAAGTCTTGCAGAGGATGCTTGTGGCATGACTCCATCAGGCTGACATACTATGACATATGACTTGACATCCATGATATACTGTATAGAAAGACCCGAGTTATGCAGAGTATTTCAGGCAAATTAGGCCAATTTTGTCCCAGGATGCAACCCACACCAGTCGACTAACACCCAGGTACTTACTACTAGGTGAACAGAGACAGCAGGTGTCTTAACGAAAAACACCCAGTGTTTCTACTTGTGCCGGGGATCGAACCACTATGTGCGAGGTGGGCGCGCTACCAACCGAGTTACGGGACACCGAAGATGTCTAACATGTCTTTATTTGCTATGTAGTGATTTTAAGATAATTACAAAGCATGGTCTTTGTCAATTAGTTTAAAATATTAGCGTCATTTTTTTAGATTTATTATTACTGTTGTTGTTGTTGTTGTTGTTGTTGTTGTTGTTGTTGTTGTTGTTGTTGTTGTTGTTGTTGTTGTTGTTGTTGTTGTTTTTGTTGTTATTATTATTATTATCGAGAAACACTAAACCTTAAGGAGTCATACCCACCCAACCAACATCCACTTCAACCAACCATCATCCACTTCCACTCCTTTCTCACCATTTCCCACCACCGTTCCTTCACTTGTCACCACCGCCCCCACCTTCCATCCCCTCCATTCTCCCCTACCCCCTTCCCCCAACCCCCCACCACCAACACAATATAGGCGGACAGGATATTATTCACGATAATACCTACGTTTCCGCTATCCTTTTCCCCGCAGGATATAAATGGCAGCTGTAATATCAAAGATAATGTAGGATAATAGCCGTCAATTTACTTAACGTTTATATAGACAACAAATGCATCAAATTTTCAAGGAAATATGCAAATGCTTTTGTTTGCATTCTATTGGAAATAAATTCCCGTTCAGAAGGAAACATACTGTAGATAGATAGACAGACAGATAGATAGGCAGGTAGATAGATTGGTTGATTGCTTTATTGAATGACTGACTGATTTATTGTTT
>NC_091333.1:9873256-9903256 GCF_038502225.1 Cherax quadricarinatus | reverse complement strand
CTTCATCGAGTCACGTTTCGCACTCTGGAGAGCTTGTATGGAGTCATGCTTCACTTGTGGAGAGCTTCATCGAGTCTCATTTGGCTCTGCGGAGACCCTTATCGAGTCACGTTTCGCTCTGTGTAGAGCTTTATCAGGTCGTGACTTGATAAAGTTCTACACCGAGCGGCTCTCTCCGGAGAGGCCTCGGAATCGGTGATCACGCAAAGATAGTCACGAAGGAGTTGATCGCAGTTCTGATTTCTTACCCATATATATATATATATATATATATATATATATATATATATATATATATATATATATATATATATATATATATATATATATATATATATATATATATATATATATATATATATATATATATATATTGTAACTTTTTTATTTGCAGTCTATATGACCAGTTCGGATTAAATCGACATTTTTAATAATAATTTTAATACTAAGAACAATGGAGCTTCGTCATAAGGTTCCTCTCTAAGTGCGAGATTTTGGTAAACTACTACTATTACTATTATTACCTCCAATAATACTACTATTCCTACTACTTCTGCAACTACTACTATTGTTAATATCACTATTGCTACTACGACTATTGCTACTACGACTATTGCTACTACGACTATTGCTACTACGACTATTGCTACTACGACTATTGCTACTACGACTATTGCTACTACTATTGCTACTTCTACTATTGCTACTACTGCTACTATTGCTACTATTACTACTACTACTACTACTACTACACTATTGCTACTACTACCACTACAATAATAATAATAATAATAATAATAATAATAATAATAATAATAATAATTACGTAGAGCGAAACATTGTTCCAATATATGCTTGTGGAACGTTAGGGTCCCTGTACTTGTGATAGTTCAAACACACAAGTTTAAGAGGCTGATAAAACTGCCTCAGTTGCAACACACAGCACACCATGCTGGAAGCCCTTCATTAGTATGCGAGGTTCCATCTCCTCTCTGTGACTGCAAGTGATGAGCAGTGATTCTAGTTGTGATGTATCAGTGATGTCTGTTGTTATTGAAGTTGCTGGCGAGAACCAACGGTTTCGTGTTTACTCTTGCCTCTTCCAAGTGGAACTACTGCGTTGTTGACATTACCTCGCTGGAAGCTGAACTTCGTTAGTGATGTGACGGTTTTCACCCAGAATGAACGGTAAGAGAATCAGAGGGGAGAGAGACAAGGAGAGACAGCGATAACCGCAACATGACTAGATGATAATATAATTAATGGGGCAGAGGAAGATAATCAAGTTTGATCCCAGGCAGAGGAAGGTAGCTCCAATTCCTATGATCAGGAACATTCCCCAGCGTCAAGAGCAAATCATTCAACACAATATTAGCGTGTGCACATGTCAGCACAGATATATATATATATATATATATATATATATATATATATATATATATATATATATATATATATATATATATATATGTATGTATGGAAATATTACATTCACTAGGGAGAAATTTTCATTTCGATATTCATGCTCAGGATCGTTTATTGATTGACTATTTTCAATACAATTTACCACAGTGGGTTTTAAAAAGCTTCTTCTACCTCTTCTGTAAAAGTTAAATAACGTGAAAGTTTTAAAGTAACAGGACTGTAGTTGGAGGCAAGAGCTTCATATCCATCCTTGAATAGCGGAGTGAGTGCCAGTTGATAGGGTCCTATCTTTTATTACTTTGTATGACCTCTGCGTAGGAGGGATGGTAGTGGTGGCACCTTGATACCGGGGAAGGGCTCTTAAGTTCCCCCTGACTCGGATCAAACTTGATTACTTCCTATTCTCCAGATGCTTTATCGTTGTCTGACTCAAAATATTGGCTGATAGGTGAGCAATTTGGGTGGTTGGTTGATGTTCTGCTTTTCTAGGTATTTTAAATTATTATTATTATTATTATTATTATTATTATTATTATTATTATTATTATTATTATTATTATTATTATTATTATTATTATGTTCATGGGGAAAAGCCGAACCCATAGGGCTCATACAGTGTTTGGGGGTGGGAGTCAATCACGTTGAATCCAGTGGAAGGATGAGTAGCTCTAATTCCTTGGATTGAGAGTTCTGCACCAGCCCCAAGGCAATCCCTCCCTTGAAGAATGTTTGAAATGTACAGACGAGATTAGTGTGATCATATTTAGGACCAAAGAACATCTGTGGATAAAAGTGAGCTCAGCCAATGGCTGAATAGGACGTTTAATAATCGAGCTCAATAGAGTAAATTGCTGGCCAGTTGACGGCGAGATCCTGAGAGAGAAAGACAGACAGACAGAGACTGAGAGACAGAGAGATAGTTATTTTAGTAGCAGAAGTGGGAGTAATAGCAATAGTAACAGCAGCAGTAATTTTAATAGAATGTATATCTGGAGGGAATTTCAGGGTCAATGCCCCCGCGTCCCGGTCTGTGACCAGGCCTCGTGGTGGAAAAGGCTTGAACAACCAGGCTGTAATTCCAATTTTGGCTATTTTTTAATTCGTCTTTTGATATAGGACTGAAATATTTTATACACAGCAAAGCGAGGGATTAAAATATGTACTGTTCAACTGCCTCTCAACATGTCTTACGTCGGTTTACGTGCGGCCAGCAGTAACAGCCTGGTTGATCAGACCCTGATACACCACGAGGCCTGGTCTCAGACCGGGCTGCGGGGGCGTTGCCCCCAGAAATTCTCTCCAGGTAAACTCCAGATCAAGCTCTTTCTACACAGCAAGTCAGGCAGTAACATGATCACACACAACAACAGCAGTCAGACTGTGCTCATGAGGGTCGAGACTCGGATTTCGTGTGACAGGATAATTACCTACAAAGAAAAAAAATATTTAATTACCTGTTTTATTATACGTTTTTCTAAAATTAGTAATTTGTGTAATGGTGTTGAAAATCAATTTATTTGTATTAAATAAGCAGCAGTTTCAAACTCGATATTTGTGACGAGTGAGATAAGAAAAATGAAAACAAAAAATGTAAATTAGAAATCCCCTCATAACGAAAGCCAAGTGAGCAATATTCAGATGAGTCGCTAAACCCGTGTGGGTCATTTAGCACAAGAAGTGATGGAGTATATCAAGAGTCTTAGACTCTTGATATACTCGTAAAATGTCGACCATTTTTTATCCACACCTCAGATCAATTCCAAGCCCAGTTTTATGTAACCGCCCACGACAGTTGACTGACACCCAGGTACCTAATTTCTGCTAGGGGATCAGGAGCAACAAATGTGAGGATGCAACGGACGTATTGCCAAAAATAGAGAAGATAAGACACAAGTTGTAGAACAAGCTTAAAGTAGGACAACTTCTGGCTCTGTGTAGAGTTTTATCAAATCACGACTTGATAAAAATTGTTCTTGACTGGATAAAACACTTCTCAGAGTGAAACATTGTTTCAATAAAAGCTTGCTGTGTAATGTGTATCTTTTCTTAACATGTGTAAAGATGCTTGCCCCTACGTCTCTACCAGGTCGAAATGGATCCCGGGTTCTACGGCGGAGAGCCCGAAGTACACAACTCGGCTACAAGCCGCTTCTGCGTCCTAATTCACATCGTCATCGGAGCCCCCTGTCCTATGTACACTGTAACATTTCCTACCATAAGAGAGGAGATGTTCAACTGTCCACAGTGACATCAATTACAAACTTGCAGTCAAATCTGCCTAACGCGAATGATGGCAAATTTCATTTCCTTCCGAGAAAACTCGGATGATGATGATGGTCTCAAGATAAAATAACGCTAATGTTGGAGTTTGTGTGGGAACAAATGAAAGAGATTTAACACTCAGCTAGGAAGAAAATATCCTGGAGGTGAAATATAATTCTCTTGTGACTATTCTGTCAATTCTGTTGGTGAATCTTACAAGAAAGACAGCCAAGAAACCTACATCTTATAACTAACTTCTCGACATCAGATTGAACAAAATTCTGTAAGATTCACGCGTCGATTCTTATATTGAGTATGCACCACTCTCTTGGATTGCCTGCCCCATCCCATCGCAGACTTCTGGACAAGTGAGTGAACCTTGTGGAGTGACATTTGTCGCCTTGGTCGGCTTGAGTGGACCTGTCATTTATGCAGACAGATGTCAGTGACCTTACTGCTGTGTAGGTCAATGTTCTCAAGATCCTCCGTTTGTCCCAACTTTTTAAATAGCCAGAAAACGAGAAATAATTAGCTTCGCTTATGGACATCACTACATCAACGATCATTACACCCCGGACAATAAAGAAACCGGGTTTACTGACCAATGAAAGCTGGGGCCATAAGCTGGCTCCACAATAACTCTGATCCCCCCCCCCCCACACACACACATACACACACACACAAACACACACATACACACACACACACACACACACACTCACACACACACACACACAGACACACACACACACACACACACACACACACACACACACACACACACACACACACACACACACACACACACACACACACCGGTGAAGAGGCGGGGCCAGGAGCTAGGACTCGACCCCTGCAACCACAAATAGGTGAGTACACACACACACACACACACACGCATGGAAATCTTCGAAACTCTTACGGGAACCTAAAACCTAATGAAACTCCCATAACCCTCACGAAGCCTCAAAGCTCTTAAGGGAACCTAACAGCTCACACAAGACCTCATAGGGTGATTTGCTTCATATTTCTTCCAGTAATTGTTACCCACACTCCCCTCTCTTATCTCCTCTCTTCTCCCTGTCTTTCTATTCCTTCCCCATCTCTCCCTTCCTTCACCTTTCCAATTTTCCTCAAAACTTCTCCCTGGCCTCCTAGCTTCCTCTCAGCGATGACAGGCTTAGCGCTCCGTGAATGAGAGTTTTGTTCGGAATATGAAAAGTGATTCAGGAAATGAGAGTTGGTTTAGGACGTCGCCAATCACAAATCCTTGGCAGAGAGAGAGAGAGAGAGAGAGAGAGAGAGAGAGAGAGACGTCTAGGAGGAACAGATGAAGTGGAAAGCCCATTTATCACAGAGATAAACAGACCTTGTTGCTGGAACCTCATTGGAGGAATAGCATATTTTTAAGGATTCCAGTAGAGAAATATTCACCTTCTTTTCCTAGCAGTTCATTTTTTATATGAAGTGCTAAACTCGTGTGGATTATTCAATTCAGGAACGGGTGGTGGCTCAACCCTCTATCTACCAAGAGCAAAACAGACGTGATCCTCCCACAGCTAAGCTTGAAACTGTGACAAGAGAGCACCTTGGTAGAACAATTAATAAGGAAATACCTAGGATATACATGTGCCAAACTTCGTTTGTTTTTCTTCTGTCTAGTCCCTCAACCCATCCTCTTAAGCAACAGTCAGATTTCCGACTGTTTACAATCAACTCGAAATGTAACTGTCTCTTTATAGAATGGGTTGTAGCCCTACGTAATGCCAGGATTCGGAGATGTTTTGCTACCAGCAACCTAAAGGCCCACATATCCATCACAACCTGGCTGATCAAGAGCCTCCTTCAAAAACTGATCCAGTTCCATCATGAAATCATTTACTTTGGTTTCACCTTAAAAGACTTTTCATAGAATTATTTACCCCCTTTATCCATATTGCTAACCTGACGTGATTCCTCTCCCTTTCTCTTTCCTTAAACTTCCCCAACCTCTCATCCTCTCTTTTCCTCGCTAAACCTTTCCTCCTCATTTCCTTCTCGCAAAAAACTGTCTCCACTTTCTTTCCCTTAACCCTACTTTCTCTCTCATTCTTTCCCTCCCTCACAATGAAAGGTTGTAGAGTCATGAATCTCATATCCTGACACAGCCTGACACAGTGCTTATCTTACTGTGTTTACATGGAGTTTGTTATACATTACCAGTAGTATCTTTTACTCTTTCAAGTTGTTATTTCAAGATGATTGTGGCTAGATTGTGAGGTATTTTTTTCCAGAAGGACAGACTGTCTGCAAGGAAACAGAAAATATAAGCAACAGGTCAGGAAAACAGGACACGCCACACACACACACACACACACACACACACACACACACACACACACACACACACACACACACACACACACACACACACACACACACACACACACACACTGTCACAAAGAGAGAGAATGCAAATGTTGACGCTATAACTCGAAGGTGGACCACAGACAGAGACATCCTGTCCTTGACCATGAAGCTAGTGGTCGGAGGAAGGGAGGTACTGGGAAGAGCCCCTCCCTCCTTGCCGGTACCCAGAAAAACGAGAGCTTGGGAAATACCGGGAGAGTGAAGAAGTTAACTCACAGTCTCTTCAATGGGATACTGCGAACGCCATGAGTTCTCCACATATTACTGTGAGTTACACGGGTGTCCACACGGCACTGGCATGTAAACATACCTACGGAGCAACTGATGTAGTAGCAAGGCTTAGGCCTGGCTACTAGTACTTCCGGCAGTTTTGGTATGCACACGGGATGGTGATTAAACTAAATGCAAAGTATGTAGTTATCCTTGTGGTCACTATCTTTAACAGTGCGCTTCACTGTCCTCTTATTCAGTAATATATAGACAGTATAATATCCTATGTTTTTTATTAATGAAAATAAATTACCAGACATTTTAGGCAAACGTCCTAAATTTACTGGCAACAGGTAAGACAATTATAGATATAAATAATGATGTGCACATGTCAACTCTTTTGGGGGCCTATTTCCTAGGCCTTTTGTTTATCTGTTAAGCGGAAGTTAAGGAAACTGGAATATATACGAGAAGGGGGCGGGGGACGGGAGTGGTAGAACGAAACAAGGGAGTAGAAGTAGTAGCGGTAGTAGTAGTAGCGGTAGTAGTAGTAGTAGTAGTAGTAGTAGTAGTAGTAGTAGTAGTGGTGGTAATAGTAGTGGTGGCAGGTAGTAATAGTAGAAATAGTGCAGTAGAGGTAGAGATGGAAATAAATATGTAATGGTAGCGAAAAAAAAAGACAGAAAGTCGAGTGTTAGCGGAGAAATAGCACTTATAATAGTAGCAATAATGGCGGAAATCTGTAAGAACAAAAGAATAAAAGCACTGCAGGAGAGATAATGGTTCTCAGGGGCCATTTAGTTTACTGTGTGACCAGGTAATGGTCCAAGACGGACCGAAACGTCGTCAAAAGTTTCTGTCTCCTAATTGCGTGTTATTTTTTGTATTTCAATTAGCACTAATATTATTATTATTATTATTACTATTATTATTATTACTACTACTACTTATAATAAAAATAATAATAATAATCATAATAATAATTTCAGAAAAATAATAGTAATAATAATAATAATAATTTCAGCAAAATAATAATAATAATAATAATAATAATAATAATTTCAGCAAAATAATAATAATAATAATAATAATTTCAGCAAAATAATAATAATAATTGCAACAACAGCAATAACAATAATAATAATTTTAAATCTACATATACGAGCATTTAGAATCTAGTGATTAAGTAACTTTCTTTAGGTACAGTTACACAAATTATCATACATAATAAAAATATGAGTAAATTACCCTGGATAACCCAAAAAGGGTCCATGAAAATATTACTCGCCATTAACGATCTTTGGAGGTGCCGGGGATCGAACCCGGGGCCTCTTACATGCAAAGCAAGCGCTCTACCACTGAGCTACACCCCCTTGTCCTTCACTGGGCTTAGACTAGCAAAATAATAACTGAAACTAATGCATAATATACATTTGAGAAGAGGATGGATAAATATTTTTAAGTAAGTAAGTAAGTAAATTTATTCAGGTATACACAATACAGTTACATAGAATTATCATACATAGCAGCATATGTGTAGATTTGCCTATTTAACGCACTGCTATGCATTTCATGAATAATGGATGGCCTGGGTGGTGATGGGTGGCCAGGGTGGTGATGGGTGGCTAGGGCGGTGCTGGGTGGCCAGGGAAGTGATGGGTGGCCAGGGGGGTGATGAATGGCCAAAGTGGTAATGGGTGGCTAGGGTAGTAATAGGTGGCCAGGGTGGTGATGGGTGGCCAGGGTGGTGATGAGTAGTCAGGGTGGTGATGGGTGGCCAGAGGTAGTAATGGGTGGCCAGGGTGGTGATGGGTGGACAGGGTGGCGATAGGTGGCCGGGGTGGTGATGGTGACCAGGGAGGTAATGGGTGGTCAGGGTAGTAATGGGTGGCCAGGTTGGTGATAGGTGGCCAGGGTGATGTTGAGTGGCCAGGGTGGTGATGGGTGATCAGAGGTAGTGATGGGTGCTTAGGGTGGTGATGGGTGGCGAGGGTGGTGATGGGTGGCCGGGGTGGTGCTTGGTGGCCAGGGAGGTGATGGGTGGCCTGCTGCAGGGCTGGGGAAAAGGCGGTGCAGATGCTGGCAATGCAATATAATTTTCGAGGAAGTAGTGACAGGCAACTCTTCACTACTGAAAATCTTGTACACACACACACACACACACACACACACACACACACACACACACACACACACACACACTCACACACTCACACACTCACACACACACACACACACTCCACACTCACACACACACACACACACACACACACATACACACACACATACACACACATACACACACACTCTCACACACACACACACACACACACACACACACACACACACTCACACACACATACACACACACACACACACACACACACACACACACACACACACACTCACACACACACACACACAAAATGGTAACTAACACCTACACACACACACACACACCTACACACACAACAGGCCTAGTGTCTAATCGACATGTGCCTAGGACAAAATGGTAACACACACACACACACACACACACACACACACACACACACACACACACACACACACACACATACACACAAATAGTGCAGCTGTTTAGCTGAAAACAAATTACATACAGAAAACTAAAAAAAAGGCCACGAGGCTTGTCTCAAAGCTGATACGCTGTACTCATAAAATTTTTGTTGTTGCCAACGAAATACTCTACGACCTGGAATTCACGACACTGGAAAAGGAACTCCATCAGCCTTAGTGTACGACTCACTCCCACTGTGCCGTGAAGGGAAGAGCTTCTCCCGCTGTTGCATAACACTAGTCTAGGTGTGTCCTGGAATGAAGACCTTCACTCCTTGCTTCATCGTCGGCCTCTGTTTTGCTTTGAGGGACCAACTCATAGGCAGAGCTGTACTGATTTGAGCTTACTCATCTTTCTTATTTGATCGTCAAGAAAGGTTTGAGGGCAGGTCCTTAACTGTGGTCAGGTCTCCCAAGCAAGAACTGTTGCAGACCTGCCAAAACAAACAAGTCAGCTCTGTATAAGAAACTGGCGCGTGTATGCTTTTTCAAGTGTATTGAAGTTTCAAGACTGTTTGCTCACTTTTAAAACAGTATACACAGGGATACTCTTGACAGCTGTGTTTATGCAAGGGTTTATGTAATCATGTATTCCTTCACGTATGTTTTATACCTCATGATGTGTTTATTTATGTTTTCAAGTATGTGTTTATTACTTTAATTAACTTAATACCTGAAATAGCACACGTTAGAGCCATTTGACTTCCACACTGTCTGAAGTGTGGAAGACAAAAAACAACATTAAACAAGAAGTGACAAGGTGTGTCCGGTGATTTTTTCCTCTGGTGAATAAATGACCATGAGCATGATTTCGAGAAGAGAGATTTTCGTGTCGCCCAGACTATAGCTGAGATAACTGTGTCGTCTAGACCACGGCTGAGATGATACCTGTGTTGTCCTGAGCATGGCTAAGATGATGCTCGTGTCCTGTCGATCATGGCTGAGGATTCTGAGATGCTGTTCATTCATTGATCGAGCTGGCTTTTATGTTAGCAGATTTCAGCTTTATCAAGTGTATACAAAAAAATCTAAAATTTATTCCCTAAATATATATTCCCTATCACGTGTAGTAAAGGTAAGGAAGAGGAAGGTCAGGACACAGGTGACATCATGTGACCGGGGCCTTTTTTGTGCGATGAATGATGACCCACATGGGCATAATGCCTTACACACACACACACACACACACACACACACACACACACACACACACACACACACACACACAAAGAAACAAGGGATTACAATTGGAAGCTGAAGACTCAAACGAGTCACAGGGATGTTATTAAGTATTTCTTCAGTCATAGAGTCATCAGGAAGTGGAATAACCTAGCAAGTGATGTAGTGGAGGCAGGAACCATACATAGCTTTAAGACGAGGTACCACAAAGCTCAGGAAGCAGAGAGAGAGAGAGAGAGAGGACCTAGTAGCGATCAGTGAAGAGGCGGGACCAGGAGCTGAGTACCGACCCCTGCAACCACAATTAGGTTGCATAATGCCTTAAACACACACACACACACAAGGGCCCTGTATGAAAAGTCTCCATGCACAGATCATATCAAGAAAAGAATTCCATTTCTCCTAACAAACAAAATCCTGCTAGTACTCTCCATCCCTTTCAGTTCATTAATTTGTGCGGTGTGCGGTGTGGTACATGACTGATATTCTACTGACTCGGGTTCACCTTTCTGGTGAACTGTAGCTTGCTATATTTATATCACGTTATCCCTGTGGTGAAGACAAGCAAGTGAATACATACACCACCTATATATACAAAGTTACAGTAACTTGAACTATAATTTTTACAGCATGTGAGAGCCAATCAACAGGCAGTGAATACCTGATAAAGAATGAAGCCTTCACCCATCTCAGCACTGAATGATCCTCAAAGGATTTACGTTAAAATATATTACAATACAACTGAAGGATTTCTATTTGTCATTGGATAAACATATTGTTCTTACTCATTTTACTCCAAATTTTACAGTTTTATTGTTCTAAACTGTTATTTTCAATAAAATCTTCAACTTACTATATTTCTTCCCATTTTAATTCTTATATTGAAGGCAAACAGAGCCGATATTGCTCGCTCAAGTAATTAGGTATTTCATCGGATTCTGTGGAGGGAATCTGTAGCGTTCGTGGAGATTTGTTTATCTTGCACTCGTTTTCAAGGCTTCTCGGGGAAGATTCGCTCAATGTAAACAAACGAGGGATGATACATGCTTGCTGAGTAACTGTTCTTGTTTGGTGTGTGTGTGTGTGTGTGTGTGTTAGTTAGTTAGTTGATATATTGTCCTAGGCATATGTCGATTAGTCACTAGGCCTGTTGTATATGCGTGCGTGTGTGTGTGTGTGTACTCACCTAGTTACTCACCTAGTTGTGGTTGCAGGGGTCGATTCATAGCTCCTGGCCCCGCCTCTTCACTGGCCGCTACTGGGTCACTCTCCCCGCACCTTTAGCTTTATCATACCTCTGCTTAAAGCTATGAATGGATCCTGCCTCCACTACTTCTCTTCCAAAACTATTCCACTTCCTGACTACTCTGTGTCTGAAGAAATACTTTCTAACATCCCTGTTATTCATCTGTGTCTTCAACTTCCAACTGTGGCCCCTTGTTGCTGTGTCCCATCTCTGGAACATTCTGTCTCTGTCCACCTTGTCAATTCCTCTCAGTATTTTATATGTCGTTATCATGTCCCCCCATCTCTCCTGTTGTTCTGTGTGTGTGTGTGTGTGTGTGTGTGTGTGTGTGTGTGTGTGTGTGTGTGTGTGTGTGTGTGTGTGTGTGTGTGTGTTAGTCATTATTTTGTCCTAGACAGATGTCTATTATACACTAGGCCTGTTGTATATGCGTTCCTGTATGTGTGTGAGGATATATATATATATATATATATATATATATATATATATATATATATATATATATATATATGTCGTGCCGAATATGTAAAACTTGCGATCTTGGCTTAAATAGCAACGTTCATCTTGCCATATAGGACAAGTCAAAATTTGTGTATGCAATAATTTCGCAAAAATCGTTGTGAACCTAACGAAAAAAATATATTTCATTGTTTTTGTATAGTATTAAATTATTGTAAACGTATTTAAAATATATTTAGTTGGATTAGGCTAAAATAAATTGCTCTTGTTATAATAAGGTTAGGTAAGTTTTCTAAGGTTCTTTTGGTGCAAAATTAAAAATTTTTACATTACGATTAATGAAAAAAATGTATCTTTAAACGTATAAGAGAAAATTTTAGAAAGGACTTAATTTTAAATGAGCTCTTGTTAATTGACCAGTTTTGCATATTCGGCACGACATATATATATATATATATATATATATATATATATATATATATATATATATATATATATATA
Source organism: Cherax quadricarinatus (assembly GCF_038502225.1). Lineage (NCBI taxonomy): Eukaryota > Metazoa > Arthropoda > Malacostraca > Decapoda > Parastacidae > Cherax > Cherax quadricarinatus. The sequence continues at coordinate 9,890,988 of NC_091333.1, read as the reverse complement.
TATATATATATATAACACTGATCTCTGGATGAAGGAGACTCGAACCTACGAACCTTGGAACAAGGTACGCAGTGCTATACCATTCTCACTACACTGGACCAATACCTTGGCGTCCAGCTTGCGCCAGACGTTGATCCAAGGCAGCCAGCTTTCAGGGAGAAGGCTTACAGCTTTTCATCTCATCCCCTGCATGCATCAGCCTTACACTGTTTGTGTATATATCGCCTGCTCTTGCGAATTCCTTGCATTGTTAAATTCTCTAGTAAGGCTGATGCATGCAGGGGATGACATGAAAAGCTGTAAGCCTTCTCCCTGAAAGCTGGCTGCCTTGGATCAACGTCTGGCGCAAGCTAGACGCCAAGGTATTGGTCCAATGTGGTGAGAATGGTATAGCACTGCGTACCTTGTTCCAAGGTTTGTAGGTTCGAGTCTCCTTCAGCCAGAGATCAGTGTTTGTGTATATTTCGCCTGCTCTTGTGAATTCCTTGCATATATATATATATATATATATATATATATATATATATATATATATATATATATATATATATATATATATATATATATATGTGTGTGTGTGACCATGAGGGCTTTCGCTAAGTCACATGCAGACAGTGTGACTACTGTTCTCGTTACTTTAACAAATTGCAGAACGTTTTCGTAATTGACTAAGACATACTGGCTCACGGAGGGAGAAGGAGAGAGGGTGAGTTGGGAGAAGCTAACGAGGAGGAAGAGGAGTAAGTCACAAGAAACACAGAATAATCAGTGGAAAAGAATAGATGACAGAGTGAAGAGACGGAGGACTCTCTCAGTATAAGTTAAATCTGTGCCCACTCTCCTATTTCTGCACGCACACATACATCTTACTGCTGGACACGCTAGTCTCTACACGCACACGCATCTTACAGCACGTTCACACACACACACACACACACACACACACACACTAATTAAACATCCTGTCCTGACCTTCCGCTCTAGTGCGTAATCTTAAGTGAGAAGTTCCTTTCAGTTTGCGACCAACAAGGAAAACCTTATCAAGTGAGCTGAGGACGCACCAACTAAACCCTGTCCTCTACACTGGCCCTCTGAGCCTATTCTCTGAACTCTAATTATTGTCACTTATATTAAAACTGGACTCTTAGGCGCCCTTGAAAGGGAACCTTGAAGTCGTCAGCATACATGACGTCCTTGATGGTATATAATACTAACCACTCGAAGAATGATACACTTTATTAAGGCCTGGGTATCTTTATTAAGGCCTGGGTATCTTTATTAACACATGGGGTATCTTTATTGCCGAAACGTTTTGCCTGCACAAGAATACAAGATATCTTGATGTCAGCGAAGTGTTTTTGATTGAAGGAATTGGAGCTGTCCTCTCCTTCCCTGATCTTGAACCTTATTTCCTCCTGTTTCCCAGGCGCTGCTTCACCCCTATTAATTTAGAGCTTAAATATGCATGTCTATATTAATTATATTATTTGAACCCTATGAATATAACCCTTATCCACGGATATAATAAAATTATATTCCATGGATATAATAAAATTATATTCTATTATTTTTAATTTCAATTCAAACTAATGATTTTTAATCCTAAATGTGCTAAGTGTTCTGGAAAAAGTTAATTAATTTTGTGATTTTTCAGCTGACGACTTCCTAAGGAAATTGTAATAAATCTTCACTAAGTGAACAATACTTGTAACGCGTAGGAGTATTCCTCAAGGAACAAAAAGGCACAATACTGTGACTGGTACTGTGTTAGTGTGACTTGTAAATGGTCCAAGTCGGACCGAAAAGTCGCCGTAAGCTTCTTTATATGTGCGGGTTACTTATGCATAGTTCGCTGAAGATCCGAATCCGTCTTGGATCCCGTGAATCCGGCTTTCAAGTGACGTCAGTGATCAACACGAACATCCTTAAACATGCTGAGCATCCTCGACCCTCCCTTATCCTTGACCTTTGATGGGGCAGGTGAGAGGCGAGGAGGAGTGATAAGGAAGAGAAGAGGTGAGGGTGAAGTGAGAGACGGATAATGGGGAGGGGGAAATAGAGGGAGAAGGAATGGGGAGATGTTGGGAGTTCGAGGGGACTCAATTCTGGGACTCATACGGGTTTAGAACTTGTTATCATTTGCCATAACAACAACAGCAACAACAGTAATAATAATAATAATAATAATAATAATAATAATAATAATAATAATAATAATAATAATGATATTTAAATAATAATAATAATATTAATAATAATAATAGTAATAAATAGTAATAACAATAATAATGATGAGAATAATAATAACAGTAACAGTGGCAATAATCATAATTAATTTAATAATAATAATAACAACAACAACAACAACAACAACAATAATAATAATAATAATAATAATAATATTAATAATAATAATAGTAATAGCAATAATAGCAGTAACAATTACAATAATAATAATTAATTTAATAATGACAGTAATAAAGATAATGACAATAACAATAATAATAATAATAATAATAATAATAATAATAATAATCGTGAGGACTAAGCAGCACCTGTCCCCTCCACCATCACCTCTTAATTCAAACCCAAAATTAAACGGGAAAACTTGCTAAACCGTGACTGTATATATATATATATATATATATATATATATATATATATATATATATATATATATATATATATATATATATATATATATTTAAATATAGGGAAGTACCACTTCTATGGCTGGAATGGGGACCCTCATCCTCGGGGGGGGGGGCGATATTTTGGCAAGAGTTAATTATCTTATGGCATATTTCTCAAGGATATAGCTCTGAACATCTTTAAAAAATTCCTCTGTAAAATGAATATGTAAACATATTGGTTATTTAATGAGGTTTAAAGCCTATCTACTACACAAGGGTCTTTTAGGCTGTACATATTCTCTTCACCATCAGTCAAGAATACTTTAATACCTAAAATTGGGATTAAGGTAAACTCTCGGTGTATATACTCTGAGAGAGGTATACCTGCCACTGTATATCCTGTGAGAGAGGTATACCTGCCACTGTATATACTCTGAGAGAGGTATACCTGCCACTGTACATACTGTGAGAGAGGTATACCTGCCACTGTATATACTCTGAGAGAGGTATACCTGCCACTGTACATACTCTGAGAGAGATATACCTGCCACTGTATATATTGTGAGAGAGGCATACCTGCCACTGTACATACTCTGAGAGAGGTATACCTGCCACTGTATATATTGTGAGAGAGGCATACCTGCCACTGTACATACTCTGAGAGAGGTATACCTGCCACTGTATATATATATCCTACGAATAGAGTGGAAAACTGAGCCTATTTGGTAATGGGAGGTTCTTCTATTATCCCAATTACATGAAAAAAAAAATTATTTCGTGTTAAAAACTCTTTCAAACACGATGTGTTATTAACATAAATAATCATTCGGTTATTCCAAATATTAAAAACCCAAAAACTGAAATTTGCCGATAGATTCGGCAATTATTCATGAATTATATAAAAAAAATTCCCGACGAATGTAGGTGGAGGGCTCTTGATCCAAGGAGTCTGAGTTATCCTCCCCCTTTCCTTGGATCAAACCTAATTACTTCCCGTTCCCCAGGCGATGAATGTTTGTATTATAAAGCAGATGAAACTAACTTAATTTTTCCCTGGGACTCTATACAACTTATTTTTTTTATCTCTGGGACTCTATACAACTTATTTTTTTTATCCCTGGGACTCTATACAACTTATTTTTTTTATCCCTGGGACTCTATACAACTTATTTTTTTTATCCCTGGGACTCTATACAACTTATTTTTTTTATCCCTGGGACTCTATACAACTTATTTTTTTTATCCCTGGGACTCTATACAACTTATTTTTTTTATCCCTGGGACTCTATACAACTTATTTTTTTTATCCCTGGGACTCTATACAACTTATTTTTTTTATCCCTGGGACTCTATACAACTTATTTTTTTTATCCCTGGGACTCTATACAACTTATTTTTTTTATCCCTGGGACTCTATACAACTTATTTTTTTTATCCCTGGGACTCTATACAACTTATTTTTTTTATCCCTGGGACTCTATACAACTTATTTTTTTTATCCCTGGGACTCTATACAACTTATTTTTTTTATCTCTGGGACTCTAGACAACTTATTTTTTTTATCCCTGGGACTCTATACAACTTATTTTTTTTATCCCTGGGACTCTATACAACTTATTTTTTTTATCCCTGGGACTCTATACAACTTATTTTTTTTATCCCTGGGACTCTATACAACTTATTTTTTTTATCCCTGGGACTCTATACAACTTATTTTTTTTATCCCTGGGACTCTATACAACTTATTTTTTTTATCCCTGGGACTCTATACAACTTATTTTTTTTATCCCTGGGACTCTATACAACTTATTTTTTTTATCCCTGGGACTCTATACAACTTATTTTTTTTATCCCTGGGACTCTATACAACTTATTTTTTTTATCCCTGGGACTCTATACAACTTATTTTTTTTATCCCTGGGACTCTATACAACTTATTTTTTTTATCCCTGGGACTCTATACAACTTATTTTTTTTATCCCTGGGACTCTATACAACTTATTTTTTTTATCCCTGGGACTCTATACAACTTATTTTTTTTATCCCTGGGACTCTATACAACTTATTTTTTTTATCCCTGGGACTCTATACAACTTAATTTTTTTATCCCTGGGACTCTATACAACTTATTTTTTTTATCCCTGGGACTCTATACAACTTATTTTTTTTATCCCTGGGACTCTATACAACTTATTTTTTTTATCCCTGGGACTCTATACAACTTATTTTTTTTATCCCTGGGACTCTATACAACTTATTTTTTTTATCTCTGGGACTCTAGACAACTTATTTTTTTTTATCCCTGGGACTCTATACAACTTATTTTTTTTATCCCTGGGACTCTATACAACTTATTTTTTTTATCTCTGGGACTCTAGACAACTTATTTTTTTTATCCCTGGGACTCTATACAACTTATTTTTTTATCCCTGGGACTCTATACAACTTATTTTTTTTATCTCTGGGACTCTAGACAACTTATTTTTTTTATCCCTGGGACTCTATACAACTTATTTTTTTTATCTCTGGGACTCTAGACAACTTATTTTTTTTATCCCTGGGACTCTATACAACTTATTTTTTTTATCTCTGGGACTCTATACAACTTATTTTTTTTATCCCTGGGACTCTATACAACTTATTTTTTTTATCCCTGGGACTCTATACAACTTATTTTTTTTATCCCTGGGACTCTATACAACTTATTTTTTTTATCCCTGGGACTCTATACAACTTATTTTTTTTATCCCTGGGACTCTATACAACTTATTTTTTTTATCCCTGGGACTCTATACAACTTATTTTTTTTATCCCTGGGACTCTATACAACTTATTTTTTTTATCCCTGGGACTCTATACAACTTATTTTTTTTATCTCTGGGACTCTAGACAACTTATTTTTTTTATCCCTGGGACTCTATACAACTTATTTTTTTTATCCCTGGGACTCTATACAACTTATTTTTTTTATCCCTGGGACTCTATACAACTTATTTTTTTTATCCCTGGGACTCTATACAACTTATTTTTTTTATCCCTGGGACTCTATACAACTTATTTTTTTTATCCCTGGGACTCTATACAACTTATTTTTTTTATCCCTGGGACTCTATACAACTTATTTTTTTTATCCCTGGGACTCTATACAACTTATTTTTTTTATCCCTGGGACTCTATACAACTTATTTTTTTTATCCCTGGGACTCTATACAACTTATTTTTTTTTATCCCTGGGACTCTATACAACTTAATTTTTTTATCCCTGGGACTCTATACAACTTATTTTTTTTATCCCTGGGACTCTATACAACTTATTTTTTTTATCCCTGGGACTCTATACAACTTATTTTTTTTATCCCTGGGACTCTATACAACTTATTTTTTTTATCCCTGGGACTCTATACAACTTAATTTTTTTATCCCTGGGACTCTATACAACTTAATTTTTTTTATCCCTGGGACTGTATACAACTTAATTTTTTTTTCCCTGGGACTGTATACAACTTAATTTTTTTTCCCTGGGACTCTATACAACTTAATTTTTTTCCCTGGGACTGTATACAACTTAATTTTTTTATCCCTGGGACTGTATACAACTTAATTTTTTTATCCCTGGGACTGTATACAACTTAATTTTTTTATCCCTGGGACTGTATACAACTTAATTTTTTTTCCCTGGGACTCTATACAACTTAATTTTTTTCCCTGGGACTGTATACAACTTAATTTTTTTATCCCTGGGACTGTATACAACTTAATTTTTTTATCCCTGGGACTGTATACAACTTAATTTTTTTTCCCTGGGACTGTATACAACTTAATTTTTTTTCCCTGGGACTCTATACAACTTAATTTTTTTCCCTGGGACTGTATACAACTTAATTTTTTTATCCCTGGGACTGTATACAACTTAATTTTTTTATCCCTGGGACTGTATACAACTTAATTTTTTTATCCCTGGGACTGTATACAACTTAATTTTTTTTCCCTGGGACTCTATACAACTTAATTTTTTTCCCTGGGACTGTATACAACTTAATTTTTTTTATCCCTGGGACTGTATACAACTTAATTTTTTTATCCCTGGGACTGTATACAACTTAATTTTTTTATCCCTGGGACTGTATACAACTTAATTTTTTTTCCCTGGGACTCTATACAACTTAATTTTTTTTCCCTGGGACTGTATACAACTTAATTTTTTTATCCCTGGGACTGTATACAACTTAATTTTTTTATCCCTGGGACTGTATACAACTTAATTTTTTTTTCCCTGGGACTGTATACAACTTAATTTTTTTTCCCTGGGACTCTATACAACTTAATTTTTTTCCCTGGGACTGTATACAACTTAATTTTTTTATCCCTGGGACTGTATACAACTTAATTTTTTTATCCCTGGGACTGTATACAACTTAATTTTTTTTATCCCTGGGACTGTATACAACTTAATTTTTTTCCCTGGGACTCTATACAACTTAATTTTTTTCCCTGGGACTGTATACAACTTAATTTTTTTATCCCTGGGACTGTATACAACTTAATTTTTTTATCCCTGGGACTGTATACAACTTAATTTTTTTTCCCTGGGACTCTATACAACTTAATTTTTTTTCCCTGGGACTGTATACAACTTAATTTTTTTATCCCTGGGACTGTATACAACTTAATTTTTTTTCCCTGGGACTCTATACAACTTAATTTTTTTCCCCTGGGACTGTATACAACTTAATTTTTTTTCCCTGGGACTGTATACAACTTAATTTTTTTTCCCTGGGACTCTATACAACTTAATTTTTTTTCCCTAGGACTGTATACAACTTAATTTTTTTTCCCTGGGACTGTATACAACTTAATTTTTTTTCCCTGGCACTGTATACAACTTAATTTTTTTCCCTGGGACTGTATATAACTTAATTTTTTTTCCCTGGGACTGTATATAACTTATTTTTTTTTCCCTGGGACTGTATATAACTTAATTTTTTTCCCTGGGACTGTATATAACTTAATTTTTTTTCCCTGGGACTGTATATAACTTAATTTTTTTTCCCTGGGACTGTATATAACTTAATTTTTTTTCCCTGGGACTGTATATAACTTAATTTTTTTTCCCTGGGACTGTATATAACTTAATTTTTTTTCCCTGGGACTGTATATAACTTAATTTTTTTCCCCTGGGACTGTATATAACTTAATTTTTTTCCCTGGGACTGTATATAACTTAATTTTTTCCCCTGGGACTGTATATAACTTAATTTTTTCCCCTGGGACTGTATATAACTTAATTTTTTTTCCCTGGGACTGTATATAACTCACGATAAAAAAAACATTTACGAAAATATTTTTTCCTGTGTTTAAAGAAAAGAGTAAAAGGAAAATCATCATAGATATCACGAAAGACAAAAATAAAATATAAAAAAGGTACGAGGAAAAATCATAATCGAATTTCATACAAAGAAAAAAAAAGAAAAAAAAAAATTGCAATACGTAAGTGAAAAAGTAAAAAAAAATCATTACATATTTCAAGAAAAAACAAAAACAGAACAAGAAAAATGAGAAAATATTTTTCCATGTGCTTAAAGGAAAAAAGTAAGAGAAAAAATCATAGAATTCATAAAAAAAAGCAGCAAGAAAAAATTGCAGTGCACAAAAAAGGTAACAAATAACAATATTAATTAAAAAAATATCTTTGACAATAATATACAAGAAAAGGCTTTCATTTAATAAAAAAACTAGAACAAAACAGCGTATAAAAACAAAGACAAAAAAAAAGAGGAAAAACAGAGGTCACGTAATAAACGTGTTGAAGGTGTTGAGAAAGAACAAGGGTGACCCCGGGAGGCTTGGAGGAGCCAGGGTGGGTCTTGTGCTGTGGGTTTCCCAGCATAAGATATGCTGTCGTGACCTCCTGGCTTATCTGGGCGTCACGACCATCTCTCACCAGGACTTGTTGGGGGTCGAGTCTCAGCTCCCGTCACCGTCTCCTAGGATCACCATGTACTGACGACATTAGTCAAGATATATGTTGTGGAGGAAGTTTTTACTGGGATAACACAGCTATCTAAAGCTCTGTGTAGAATTTTATACAGCTCTACGCGGGACGGAACGTTGTCCCAGTAGAAGAAAGGGAAAGAGAGGGAGAGAGAGGTGGGGTGAAGGAGATTAAAGTCGCCTTATTTCCTGGATAAAAACATATCTTCAGGACAGGAAATCAAGAGTTAATTTACAGGGACAAGACTTCAATTAAAATTCCTCTAAAAACAGGCAGCCACAGTGAGGGAAGGAACCCCAACCTCGGCTGAATACTTACTTGTCCCCGTACCAATCAACCTGCAACAGACTAAACAGATTTCCCAAAAGAGACAGACACGAGAGACCAAGCATCAGGATCAAAGCTGTGATTTGACATAGCTTCACAGAGACAACCCCAGCCTGTGCCCATTCCTGGGAACTCAACAGGACTGGCCTTATCCGTGCACATAATGGGTGTGCTGGGTCACATATGCTTCCTGCAGAGAGCAGCCCATAGCCTCCACAGGCAGATGGAAATTCCAGTGGCAACCTCCTCATTTGCGATGATCTGATGGCATTCTAATCTGCTGAGCACAGCAATTGATCGGCAGAGCCTATCAATTGCTGTGCTACCAAAAGGAAAATAACAGAAACTACTACTACTACTACTACTACTACTACTACTACTACTACTACTACTACTAATAATAATAATAATAATAATAATAATAATAATAATAATTAATTTCAGCATGATACAATGTTTTTAAGAACGTGACAGAAGCACAATGCCAGCATTACTAAGTCTCCCCAGCTCCGGGATTGAATCTGGGTCCCTCTGTTATGCTACAACATTGACTCTTATCAAAGATTATGTTAACAATAATACAAACATTTTTCTTCCCTTCTGCATTTTGCTTGTCTAATAGGATTTAAAGCCTGTCAACTATACTAGCAAATAGGTAAGCACGCTTGTTTAGGCATAGCTACACATAAGTACAGTTATGCAAATTAAGGCGATTACAATTTTCATACATATGAACATATGTCTAAATTACCTAAGATTAACCGATAGAGTCAGACGAAATGACTTATTTCCATTGGGATCCTTGAAGATTATCGAGACTATACCTAGCCTGTTTACCACCCGGCAAGAATGCTTTAATACAGCAAACTCTTAACCGTTACACGCTGAGAGACACACACACATCTCCGTGTATATAATATAATTAGTGCAACTTTATTCATTAGGCATTCTTGAATAAGTAAGATAAGATAAGATTTCATTTGTATTTTTAACCCCAGAGGGTTAGCCACCCTGGATAACCTAAGAAAGGCAGTGCATCATCGAGGGACTGTCTGTCGTATTTCCATTGGGGGTCCTCAGTCGTGTCCCCCAGAATGGTGAACGGGACAACAGGTGTATGGAAACACGCCCAGTGCTTCCACCCTTGCCGGGAATCGAACCACTGACACTTAACGTGTGAAGTGAGAGCTTTTCCTACCAGGCCACGGGGCACAGTACATAATAACATAAGCAAGGAGGAACACTGCAGCAGGCCTGTTGGCCCATACTAGGCAGGTCCTTCACAGATCCATCTCACTAATAGAATATTTGCCCTCATAAGAACATAAGAAATAAGGAACACTGCAACAGGTTTACTGGTCTATGCGAGGCAGCTCCAATTCTCCCCACCGGCTTAATCCAATGCCTTGACCTAGTGAGTAATCTTAAAATGATTTATGTGATTATATGCCCTGATATAGTCAAATAATTGATGTCAGTCCTTTATCGCTGCATAAAAATACATTTTATTCCTTTTGTTATATATTTTTTGTTTCATCCTGCCATGGAATCTGTCATGACAAGGTTTGTTTTTAAACTAGACTGGTACCACTGCGTTACGTTGCATCTACAATAGTTTCCACTTTAGATACGTTTTCTATCTTGATAAAAAAGAGAAAACGAATAATACTTAACGCCTAACTCGTGTTTTTCTGAAAACTTTAATCATGCAATAAGTCACCTTAAGATAAGATTTGTTAGATTTTTTAATCCAGATAAGATAAGATAAGATTCGTTTGAGTTTTTAACCCAGAGTGTTAGCCACCCCAGGATAACCCAAGAAAGTCAATGCCTCATCGAGGACTGTCTCTTATTTCTACTGGGGTTCTTCAATCTTGTCCTCCAGGATGCGACCCACAACAATCCACTAACACCCAGGTACCTACCTACTGCTAGGTGAAGAGGGATAGCAGGTGTAAGGAAACATTTCTAATGTTTCCACCCAGTGCAGGAGATCGAACCACGGGCACTCAGTACGTGAGATAAGTGCGCTGTTAACTAAGCCAAAGTTGACATGCAGCCACGAACTTGGTGTCGACTGATAACTGGTCATGACAATGAACGAAGTTCATCCAGTACTCCAAAACTTGTCAGAAAATTTTGTCAAACTTAGTGAGGCCAAGATTAAGGAAGGTGTGTTTGTAAGTTTACAAATTCGCCAACTTATGGCTGACAATGATTTTCAGATGGCAGTGAACGACACGGAAATAACAGTTTGTTGTTCCTTCAAGAACGTCTGCTGTAAGTTTCTTGGCAGACACAAAGATGTCGACTACAAGGCACTACTGCAAAGTTAACAGCAACTGGGCTGTAATATGTCATTCAACTTGCATTTCCTCTACTCACACCAGTGTTTTTTTATCCTGTCAACTCATCCGACGTGAATGACAAACAATGAGGTAGTTTCCGTTAAGGCGTTGCAGCAATGCAGACATGCTACGAAGATGAACAAAATCCAACTGGTTGATTTTTGCTGGATGTTGCAGCGAGACCTGCCAAATCTGTAATAATATTGTGCATCTGCGTCCACATAAGTGCAGGGCCCGCGAAGTGTACCACTACTGCATGCAGCAGCCAGTCAGCAAAAATAATTGTCCAATCTTGCTCAATGAAAAAAAAAATAAATAAAAATAAAATGGTTCTCTGTACCTTTTGGTAAACGTCAGCTTAGTTGATATAGTGACTGACAACAAATTAGCCCAAATATACATTTTTAAACTAAAATTTTGCAGGACATATAATTCAGCCAGGCTGACTGGTTTTCTTTAGTTTTTCTGGGTTGATCTCCCACCTGAGTGCAGAATGCGATAACATATTCATGCAGTCTATGCACACTGGTATCGAATTGCATAAGAGAGCTACACCCGTATGGGTCATTCAGTAGGAGGTGTGGTAGAGGGGCGATACTGCTCCCTCTGATTGTCCTGCCTGACAGACTCATGCTACTTAACCACTACGAAAACTGAGGTCCCGGTCTTTGTTGGTTTGCTTACACCATTAATAAATCACTTTAATCGCTCATGTAGTTGAAGGACTCTTCATCCAAGGAGTCAGAACAACTCTTCCATAGATTTATCCTGACTACTCTCTCACAGCTTCCGTTCCTTTCACGCTCTGTATGACTGTTACGGGTTTAACACTTCCTTGTATATTACGATAATAATTTTAATCAGTAGTGCCTGATTAAGCGTGTGATGGGGCTTTGAGAGGCAGTGTGTGGTAGTGCTGTGAGAGGCAGTGTGTGGTGGGGCTGTGAGAGGCAGTGTGTGGTGGGGCTGTGAGAGGCAGTGTGTGGTGAGGCTGTGAGAGGCAATGTGTGGTGGTGGTGTGAGGGGCAGCGTACGGTGGTACTGTGAGAGGCAGTGTATGCTGGTGCTGTGAGAGGTAGTGTGTAGTGGTGCTGTGAGAGGCAGTGTGTGGCAGTGAGTGCTGCGTGGTGGTGGTGGTAGTGCTACGAGAGGTAGTATGTGACAGTGTGATGGTGCTATAAGATGTAGTGTGGGGCGATGCTGCAAAAGGCAGTGTGGTGTTGCTGTGAGAGGCGGTATGTGGTGATGCTGTGAGATGCAGTGAATGGTGGTGCTGTGAGAGGTAGTGTATGGTGGTGCTGTGAGAGTGTATGGTGGTGCTGTGAGAGGCAGTGTATGGTGGTACTCTAAGAGGAAGTGTGTGGTTGTGCTGTGGGGGGCAGTATGTGGTGGTACTTTAAGAGGCAGTGTGTGGTGATACAATGAGAGGAAGTGTTTAATGGTACTATAAGAGGCAGTGAATGGTTGTGATATAAGAGGCAGTGTGTGGTGGTACTGTAAGAGGCAGTGTGAGTTCACTAGAGAGTCCTAGAATAGCCGCAGGAAATGGCTATCGTGTGGTTTTTACGATAACGTCACGTGCGGCGCCCAAGATACTACGAGTTTCCTCGCTGAGTTGCGTGTGTATGTACACGAGCCAGTCGCACTATACACTTCGTGGAATCGCCACAAATGCGTCAAAATTAATTTATTTTTAGTGGTGAGCGACTCATGTGAGTCGCAGTGATATTTTAAAATGTAAGTTGGGTTTGGGTTCAGTGGCTGTTACACTGCAGGGAAAAAAAGTGTAAGTTTGAGAGCGAAATAAGGAAAAATAAGCTGTGTTTATGCGTATAAGGGCGGCCTTGTGTTGATGTTAACCTCGGAGCGTCGCGGATACACTACGTTAAGAGGGTTGGGGTGGGTAGACTTGGTGTGGTAGGGACGGTGGAGGGTGGACGTTGGACGGGAGGAGGCGGAGGGACGGTGGCTGTAACTTGTGAGAGAGCAAACTGGCCTTAACACCCAAGGCATTCCCGGGATAGCCGTCTCGCCTGGATGACGAGGTTACGGACGCTACTCCCGTTACTTATTCAACAAAACAGTTGCTGACCATTACATTAACTAACCGCAGGTATTTTTTTTTTCCACAGCTACGTGGATGCCTTGCAAAGATCTTGCCTATGTGAGTTTCAGCCACTAAACACGTAAACTCCAAGTATATTACATCTAAATTCGCAGCCGAGAACGAAAAAAAGTGGGAAAATTATTCCTTGCGCAAGTGCTATGCAGGCGAGAAGTCATATGGTGGTTCTGGTGGCAGTGCTGACATCTGTATCTCTACCGAGGGATGTGGTGAGTGAGAGTGAGGTTTCTCCTGCTGAAGGTGACGACGTTGGAAGTGAGGCTGGTACAACGTTCCCTCTCGAAACAACGAACTCGACTGATGGTGACCTTGATTCCTCCCGACCCGAGGAAGCCAACAATAGCATTCTCCAAGATGATAGGTACATTTACGAAGTAGTGGGACCATCAGTGACTGAGAATAATATGGCAGTGACAATGCAAAATATTACCACTGTCTTAGTGAATGGAGTCTTGCATTACGACATCGCACAGGCGACGACAACCAGGTTGATCCTGGGTACGAACGACACGGTTGCGAGGGGAGTCACTTCGACATCTCATGAGCCATGCCTTGTGAGGGACCTCGTCATCGAAGCTCAGTATAACCTTCACAAAAACATCTCCAACTGTAAACTGCAAAGCCTCTCAATTAAAGGTAAGCTATTACGTACACTGTGAATTTAAAGGTCACATTTAAATTTTCATTTTATTTCGTGCAGCATCATTCTTTCTATAAATATCTGAGTAGTTCATAACTATGTATGGATCTGAAGTATAGCTGCTATAAATATTTAATAGCTTATAAATGTTTATAAAATGTAAACCAGTGTTTTTAAGGATGTGTTTTAGTCTGTCATGCATGTAAATGTCGAGTGAGTAAGTTTATTCACGTTCCTTACAGAAGTTTAGATTTTGACAAATGTCTTTTATAGTAACACATGTAAATTGCTTAAAATAAACCCATAAAGTCCAGCAAAATGACTTATTTCCATTGTGGGTTAATGAGTCCAAACACTCTTCGTTATTTTACTTAATTCTATCATTTTTTCTTTATTTACTCGTAACACGCCTCTCTTTATTTCTATATGCGTTACAGCTACATGCTATAATTGTTTTCATAGTAATGTTTATTATTAACATATTTATGTGAAGAGGGGAAGAGTGGCTCCAGTTTCTTCAGTCTTTCACCAGCACCAAGTCATCTTTTTTTAAAGGGATGCTTTCTCATGGTATTGTTTAACTTTCCAGGTAAACAGGACTTGAGGGCTCACTATAATAAGAAATCAGCGTATACATTATCTCAACCCTCGGCCACGCAATCCCGTGTACACTTTTAAGTCTTGCAAACACTAACTCGTGTGCACTTTACCTCCCCACACCAACCCATGTACACCTTAATTCTCGCACACACACGCTTAAAATAGCTTAGTTTATCCGTTCTCCCACAAATACATACATGCACCCCCTTCCAAGGTGTGAGAGTAAACATTACACCAGAGGTACATATTAACGGGATAATATCAAGAACACACGTGAGGCTCAGAAACGTCACACTAAAATATATAGAACATTGTAGACGTCTTATGTAAGGTTTGTTACATGGAATACGCAGAGCCAGCATGGAGCCCACATCTGAATAATCATACTCCAAAGTAAGTGGTTCTTTGACTTCCAATTAAATTTTTGCCGAAACTGAGGATCTTGAAAAGCTAGATGAAATGATTCTAATGATTTTGGTAGAGAAACTAAACAAACGAGACATGAATAGGAGTTAAAATATTATTGACTGATGGTGTACATGTAAAATATAGCGACTATAAGTCTCAAGTAGCCAGGTTTTACATAAAACTCCTATGGAAATGAGACAGACAGACCCCGATGCCGCATTGATTTTCTCGGGTTATCCTAGGCGGCTAACCCTCCGGGTAAAGAATCCGAACAATCTTATCTTAACCTTACAGACCTGCCTTCGCGGACAGGTGGTGGCACTCACCACTCCCATACTTTTTAAATGGGTGGACCAGTAAGCCAGCGAAAGGCCTCGGTCAGATGACCAAAAGCTCCAGCAGTGGGTCATCATATAACCAAGACTCGCATCAGGAAACACTAGTCCTGTTTCCTGACAAACCTTACCTAACCTAACTTTCTTGGAGGACAGATCCCCCACCATTTCATAATTCACTGTTATGATTTTCAACTTAATTTTGAAATCAATATTAAATTATTAAAACCTGAGAAACCAATTTAACCCAATGGATGATTTTTGATACAGGTGGAGAGTGGTGGTGTAGGAAGGAGTTGGTGTGGGTGAGGAACGCTGCTGAGGAGGTGAACACTGAGGAAGTTGTCTGTGAAAACATCTGGTGCCACGGAAAGCGGAACAAAACTTACTTCCACTACTTTAAGTGCCCGTTCCTGGAAGGTCTAGACATCGTCAAACAGTTCGTAAGTTTTTTGTGCTTGTCAGTGGGTAATTATGCCTTTTTTTTTTTACGCAAATCAGGTTTATAGAATAGGAGCTATTGTTATATTTCCTCATCTTATTTCAAATCCCAGCCCCCAGGAAGCGACCCACAACAGTCGACTAACACGCAGGGACTTACTGCTAGGTGAACAAGGGCAGCAGGTGTAAGGAAACATGTCCAACGGTTCCAGCAGTGCCCGGGATCGAACCACAAACACATGGAATGTGAGTTGAGTGTGCTGGCAACCGAGCCACAGATACGACACTAAACATCTCAAAGCTAAGTCAATGAGGCAATAATTTTTTTTCTTTTAGTTTTCAAAGTTTTCTGTCTATATCTGTTAGTTAAATTCCACCATATAACATGCATATATAACAATACGTTTCGCTAACCAGGATAATTTTTTCCGAGTTCCTGGTGAGCGAAAAGTAACCTAACAGAAGTTTCCCAACTTTTCAGACAGTCTTAACTTATCAATTAGTCAGTAATACTTGGCGTGATACATGCCAGTGATTAACACAAGGGGCTTCTCCAGTCTTGGTTACTGGGATATACCCGGCCAGATATTTCCTCTGCTGCTTAGTTTCATAATATATTTTGGTCCAAGTCAAAATATGATTGGTTAGATTATTGTTATATATCATGAATACAATTTGGACTCATTAGAAATCTTTAATTAGGAGGAGGAACTTTAACAAGGTGTGGTATGAGGAAGAGGGTTCTGGTAGTAGTAGTAGTTGGTGGTGGTGGTGGTGGTGGGGTGGTGGTGGTGGTGGTGGTCAGGTGGTGGGATTGCTGGTGGTGGTGGCGTGGTGGTGAGTGGTGGTGGTGGTGGTGGTGGTGGTGGTGGAAGGAGTGGTGGTGGTGGTGGTGGAGTGGTGGTGGTGAGTGGTGGTGGTGGTGGTGGTGGTGGGAGTGGTGGTAGTGGTGGTGGTGGTAGTGGAGTGGCGGTGGTGGTGGTGGTGGCGGCGGTGGTGGTTGGGTGGTGGTGGTGGTGGTGGTGGTGGTGGTGGGTGGTAGTAGTAGTAGTAGTAGTGCTTGTGATGGTAGTAGTGAGAGTAGTAGTGGTAGTGGTAGAAGTAGTGGTGGTAGTCTGTAATGTTAGTAACCAGTTACCAGTAACCAGTGTACCAGTGGTGACTCACCACCAGCCGTCTGCCCTGAGTCACATGTGATATGTGCCGCTGACCTCAGCAGTGTTCAAGACCCCACATATGGGTACTGTGGGCGGTCAGTCATGTCTGGTGAGCAGGAGAGCGGAGTCACGTGTTTGGTAGCTTCCCACATTATCCGTAATATCATTATGCTTCAGCCTCATTAGTGTTCAGCCTACCCTATCCACGTGTTTCAGACCCCACATGATAGTAGTAGTAGTATTATTAGTAGCAGTAGTAGTAGTGAAGTAGTGACGTGGTAGTGGTAGGTGGTGGTGGTGGAGTGGTGGTGGTGGAGTGGTGGTGGTGGTGGTGGGTGGTGGTGGAGTGGTGGTGGTGGTGGTGGCAGTGAGTGGTGGTGGTGGTGGTGGGTGGTGGTGGTGGTGGTGGTGGGAGTGGTGAGTAGTGGTGGTGAGTGGTGGGTTATGGTGGTGGTGGTGGTGGTGGAGGAGTGGTGGTGGTGGTGGTGGTAGAGAGTGGTGATGGTGGTGATGGTGGGTGGTGGTGGTGGTGAGTGAGTGGTAGTGGTGGTGGTGGTGGGTGGTGGTGGTGGTGGTGGTGGTGTGTGGTGGTGGTGGTCAGTGGGAGTGGTGGTGGTAGTGGTAGTGGTGAGTGAGTGGTGGTGGTAGAGTGGCGGTGGTGAGTGGTGGTGGTGGTGGTGAGTGGTGGTGGTGGCGGCGGCGCGGCGGCGGTGTGGTGGTGGTGGT
>NC_091333.1:9818256-9863256 GCF_038502225.1 Cherax quadricarinatus | reverse complement strand
GGGGTCACAGTTAGAGTGAAGATTCAGATGAATCACGGGGATGTTAGGAAGTATTTCTTCAGTCACAGAGTTGTCAAGTAGAATAGTCTTCAAAGTGATGTAATGGAAGCAGGATTCGCCACATAGCTTTAGAAGAGGTATGATAAGCTCAGGAGCGGGAAGAGTGACAGAGTAGCGGCCAGTGAAGAGGCAGGGTAGGGCTGTGACTCGACCCTGCAATAACTAGGTGAAGTACAGACACACAGACACACACAAGACACACAGACACAAAAGAAACACATAGGCACACACAGACATGAATTTTACAGACACACACACACACACACACACACACACACACACACACACACACACACACACACACACACACACACACACACACACACACTACTAACACTACACACACACACACTAACACTAACACACACACTATACACTCAGCTCCTATAGCATCACTCTATATAATTATCTTTTTTTTTGCCCTCTTTTCCACAAGACAGCGTATTGAAAGAAAAACCATCGTCATTCACTCCATCACTGTCTTGCCAGAGGCGTGCTTACATTACAATTTATAAAACTACAGCATTAACCTCCTCCTTTAGAGTGCAGACACTGTACTGCCCATCTCCGGACTCAAGTCGGCCTGCCGGCGTTTCCATGACCTTCATAAGTATTTACTTTGTTCACTCAACAGCGTCAAGTCCTCAAAACCATTTGTCTCCATTCGCTCCTATCTAACACGCTCACGCATGCTTGCTGGAAGTCCAAGCTCCTCATGCACAAACCTCTTCCCCGTCCCTCAACCTTTCCTAGAGCCAGAGCCCTGCCCCTTCCCTACTACAGGTTCATACACTCTCAGAAGTCATTCTATTTTGTTCCATCCTCTCATGTCCGAACCACCTCAGCAATCCCTCCTCAGCCCTCTGGATAATAGTTTTGGTAATCCACACCTCCTCCTGAATTTACAAACTAGGAATTCTCTGCATTACATTCCCACACATTGCTCACAGACATGACATATCCACTGCCTCCAGTTTTCTCCTTGTTGCAACATTTTCATCACTTATATTTCCACACCCATATAAGACGTTGGTATAACTATACTCTCATACATTTCCCCTCTTTGCTTCCTGGACAAGTTTGTTGTCACAGAACTCCCAAGTGCACCACTCACCTTTTCCAATCATCAATTCTATGATTCACCTCATCTTTCGAGACCCATCCGCTGACATATCCACTACTAAATATCTCGTCCATGCTCTCTCCCTCCACTGTGATATCCAATTTTTTGTCACTAATTTTTGGTTATCCTCATCACCTTACTCTTTTCTACATTCACTTTTTAATTTTCTTCTTTTACATACCTGACTCATCACCAACCTCTTCAACTTCTCTTCAGAATCTCCCAAGAGCACAGTGTCATCAGCAGAGCAACTGTGACAACTCCCACTTTGTGTTTGGTTCTTTATCTTTTAACTCCACATCTCTTGCAAACACCTCGCATTCACTTCTCTTACAGCCTTATCTATAAATGTATTGAACAACCACGGTGTATCACATCCTTGTCTAAGACCTACTTTTACTGGGAAATAATCTCCCTCTCTCCTACATATTCTAACCTGAGGCCTCTATCCTTGTGAAACTCTTCACTGCTTTCAGTAACCTACACTCTAAGCATCTGACATATTGCTTCCCTATCCACCCTGTCATATGCACCTTTTCCAGATGCATCAAATGCCATAAACCTCACTGCCTGATCTAAATGCTGTTCACCATGTTTCACTGTAAACACTTTGTCCACCTCTACCTTCTAAAGCCTCCTTGTTTCATACTGCTATCCTACTCTTAAATCTTCTCTTGAATTCTTTCAATAATAACTCACCATACTCTTTGGGTATACTCAACAGTTTATTCCCGTATAATTTTTGCACTATCTTTTCTCCTTTGCCTTTATACAAAGGAACTGTGCATGCTCTCTGCCAATCCCTAGGTACCTCACCCTCTTCCATACATTTATTAAATAAGCCTCATCCTCCAAAACTATATCCCCACCTCCTTTTAACATTTCTATCTTTATCCATCAATCCCAGCTGCCTTACCGACTTTCATTCTACCTGCCTTACGAACTTCCCCACACTCACAACTGGCTCTTCCTCCTCCTACAAGATGTATTCCTCCTTGCCCTATAAACAGAGTACAGCTTCTATCTTCATCAATATATAACAACTCCTCAAAATGTTCCTCATCTTGATACCTCTAACTCTCCATTTAATATCTCCTCTCCTATTTTTAACAAATCCTTCTTCCCTAGGCTTCCCTCTATTTATTATTCTCACCCAAAATTTTTCTTATTTTCAGCAAAATTTATTGATAACATCTCACCTCTCATTTGCTCTCTTTTACATTTATTCACCACTCTCTTAACCTCTATCTTTTCTCTCCATATACTCTCCCCTCTAAACTTCACTTCTACTTTATAAAACCTCACATATGCTAACTTTTTCTCCTTACTACTATACATCATTATTCCACCAATCACTCTTCCTCCTTCCACACTCACTTTATAATATAATCATATTATCAAATCACGTTTTATTCTCATAATTCAATAAACTCTTCACCCAGCATCTTTAAATCACATATTCCTAAAATGATACATGTACTCCCAGTGCTTAGTAATAATACAGCAAAATGTTATTTTTCCATTTCAGAAACTTGTTTTAGACCATTATGGGAAAGATTCAGCGGTGGATAATAAGTAGACTTACATCTTATCCCCTTGTTTCAAGCAGAACTAATAAGGTATTTATTACCATGAAACTAATAAGTTTCTCATTTTCCCAGTATGATTTACATTCCGCTTCACCCTGTGTATCCTGTTCCTTCCAATTTGTCTCTTTCTTCCTCTATTTTCTATTTCTCCTGAGTGATCCTTTCTAATACGATTATATATACTTTATTCCATCGTTCATGTATGTCATTCCTCATTGCTATGTATCAATATCTTTATTTTATGTATTTCTACCTTCCCTATTTATTCTTTTCCTTCTCCTATGAAGCCTTTCTTCTCCTATGTAAATATGTATTTTACATAAAACACACACACACACACACACACACACACACACACACACACACACACACACACACACACACACACACACAGACACACATGCATGTCCTACGAGGAAGGGTTAAGAAAAATCTATCTGACGACACTGGACGACAGGAGAGGGATAGGAAGAGACATGATAATAACGACATATAAAATGCCGGAGGAGGAATTAATAGAGATGGATAGGGACAGGATGTCTCACAGATGGAGCTTGCAGCCAGGGTCATAACATGAGTTGAAGACTCAGATGAATCACAGGGATGCTGGGAGTATCTCTTCAGTCATAGAGTTGTCACGAAGTGAAGAATCTAGAGTGATGTAATGGAGCAAGATCCATATAACTGAAGGCAGGTAGCTCGTGGAGCAGGAGAGAAGTGAACCTAGTGGCAGCCAGAGGCTTGCGGATCAGGAGCTGTGACTCGACCCTCTGCAACAACAATAGGTGAAACACACACACACCACTACCACCATTGAACCATACACATCAGCTCTTTTACGTAAATATATTATCTCTATAGTACTCGGTCTTCCTCTGCTTCCCGTTATTCCCTGTAGGTAATATTCTGTTCCTTTAAAATATTTTTTCATTGATTAAATCGCCTTTATTCTTCCTTATCAAAAACATCCTTTTTCAGATTTACAAATTCAGAAATTTACGAATTTTGTTTATATAGATAATAATAAACAAATATAAAATTAATTCTATAGATAAAATATAATAAATAAAATATTAATAATAATAATAATAATAATAAATAATAATAATAATGTAATAATAATAATAATAATAATAATAATATGTAACAATAATAATGTACTTCAGTAATAACAATGTTAGTAAAAACACTTGCAAAACTAATCATTGTAATCGATTTAAATAATGATAATCATATTGTATCAATTGTGTTATAGTTATAATAATTAATCCCTGTGGTGGCCCAAAACTGAGTTATGGCACAATAGAGAACATATGCACTAATTTACCGCCTCTCGCTTGGGATACAATACCTCTGCAGGTTCCTGAGTGGTGAAGTTTGCCCAGAGACGTCTGCACTTCCACAGATGACTGTTTGATCTTCGCCAATGTGGTTTTAGGATTATTGAATATCATATGTTCTACTTCGTTGTGGACCTGGTGCTCATGCAGGTGAATTTCAGGGGACCAGAAGTTCTCAGAGGCCCTAAAGTGGACATTGTTGTATGTGGGATGAAACGTTTCTATTCCTTGCATACAGACGTCTGGATGATAGGAGTTGCAGAAGCAGGAGGAGGGTACAGGAACTTGAGCTATAGGAACTGTTATAGAGTCATTTTCCGTGAGGAAGGGCTCCTCGCCTAGCATGGAGTATGGCATGATTAGTTTATTATGGGGTACAGTGTTACCAACAGTGACTAAGCTGTAGCTGCAGTAACAGTTATGCTCATCATTACCCCATTTTTGTTTTAAATCTGCACTTTTACCTGGATGAAGTCATTAATGAAGTCACATATATGTACTTGATGAGAAAGAAACTGAAAAAACTTCAGCTCGGCTGTAGATTAAAATCTTCAGGTTATTACCAGGTTTAATTTACATCAACTGCTGAATTTTTGGCAGTGTATATATATATATATATATATGTATATATATATATATATATATATATATATATATATATATACATATATATATATATATATATATATATATATATATATATATATATATATATATATATATATATATGTGCATCAAGTTCTTTATCTAACAGGGCGTACATACTTACGTTTGTACCATTGTAAATGTGTTTTTAATATGTAAGTTTATTCATTACTGATTAATTCATGTTTTACTGTCACTATTAACACCATCGTTATTATCAACATCAGCATCATCAGCATCATGCTTGCTGGAGATGATATCAATACAGGTCTGTAGTTGCTCATTTATATTTTTTTCATGCCCTACGAAATACTTCCCACTTCCCATTTCGTCTCATGAGCTAAGTTGATATGATCAAATGGGAGAGACTAAATAAATTTTAGTCTCAATGGTTATTTTCCCCTAAATGTGATGAAATTGACATTATGTATTGTTCAGATTTATATCAGCAACAACGAGGCATTTATTTATGAAGATATATCGTTCAGTGAGAGTTTTCTCTCTTTTTGGCACTTTTCCGTTACCCATCATCTTATCACTTTGTTCCCTAGGCGAGTTTATCTGACAAAGATTTTCTGTGAACAGAAAGTAACCTTATTCCAGCTCTGGCAAGTGGCAATGCCGTGCCGACACATACAAGACATTTCCATCCAAGTCCCGTGTCATTGTAAGTCACGTACATTCATAATGACACGGAAACGTCGTCTACAAGTTTCCTCTCAAAGTATGAGTTATTTATGACTGGTAATTATAAAACATAATCTGTTTTATTTGTCACACTGGGTGTCTCTTACAGCCAGTATGACGCGCTGCTGCCAAGCGAGGCGACTACTGCCTATACTTTCTGTGTTGACGGTCTTGCGGGAACACAATGTACGGTTCCTTTTTGTCTCAGAATAAGTTAACCCTAAGAATGTGTACATTGATGTTATTTTAAATGTGCTAATTGTTTTCAGTGGCGTTTATATAGGTTCAAGAAATCATTAACAATGGAGTAGTAGTAGTAGTAGTAGTAGTAGTAGTAGTAGTAGTAGTAGTAGTAGTAGTAGTAGTAGTAGTGCAGCAGTAGTAGTAATAGTTGTATCAGTCAATTATTCAATTTATTTGCTTTGTTTCATAACAAACAAGAGCAGTAGTTTTAGTAGTACTAGTATTTGTAGTTTGTAGTAGTAGTGAGAAAAATAATAATAGTGTCAGTATTATTATCAGTATTATATGGGAATATATTTTTCTACATGCCATGGTCCTCTCCCTTACATTCCTCCACTTTATATCTCTTACGTCATCATAACATTTCTCCACTCCATCTCTCTCATTTCATCTTATTATCCACAGTTTTCAAAGTTACCAACATCTTGTTTGAAGACAGTCAGACTGTACAGATGTAATGTGCCAAAATGTATTTTTACGTAAATATGTAATATAAGTGAACAGATATATTTCTTGTATCCTTCTAAGTAATTTGTAACATGTAAGAAATGCTGTAATGTGTATTAGAATACTGTAATATGCACAAGAATGTTGTGCTGTGCATAGGTCTACTGTAACATAAAGTGGATTATTTTTATAATGTACATATAAGTGTTGTATTATTTATTGGACTGCAGTAATGTATTCTGGATTGCTGTAATTGGTATATTATAATATAGGTAATATTGGTATAAAACAACTTTAGGAATTAATATAGCGAGGAAATTTTATGCATTTATTTTTATGTATAATTAAAAATAAACGAAATAATGCATGATACATGGCTTCAAAATACCAAAGAATATTAAGTATTATATATAATGCTTATCAGTGGAGGTTAAACAAGCACTAAACCCGTATGGGTCGTACAACATTAATTTTTTTATAACCTAAAATAAATAAAAATTAAGAAAAAAGTGAATCCATTGTTTTTCTCTGAAACTTTTCTTATTCGGTGAGTAAGTTTGCTGGGTGAGAATTGCACAGGTGATGAGTATATTTCTCCAGGTAAGAAGGACCAAGATGCTTCTTTCTTTGTTGAGATTCTGTCGTCTTATTTGATACTTCGATACTTCTTTCAGATGGTCAGTATCTCGAAGCGCGTATTTTCCCCACGGGAATCCTTATCTACGCCATCAGATGTAGACCAATTAACAAAGATTCCCCTTATTTTTTCTTGATGATCATCGCCTTCATCCCAGTTATCATCGTTGTTATTATCGTCACCATCATCACCATCGCCTTACTGGTTCTTTACAAAGAAATGTCATTCTCAGCACCGTTACAGTTATCATCATCTTTTCTCTCCACAAGAAAAAAAGAGAATTAAAAAAAAACAGATATAACACCTAAATACAAAATATACATATATAATTTTATGTACTATATATATATATATATATATATATATATATATATATATATATATATATATATATATATATATATATATATATCCACTATAACTTTCTATTCCTCGTCTTCTTCATTATCTTCATCGTCCCCCTCTTCCTCCTCCTCATCCACGCTTCTGTAAGATAAAACAATACTCTAATAACATTTGTAAAGTAAAAGGACACAAGTGCAACTAATGTGACATTTATTGTGGCAACGTTTCGCTCTCCAGGAGCTTTATCAAGCCATTACAAACAATACATGGACACAGAGGGTATATAAAGGCTCAGAGTGAGGTGAATACTGTAAAGTAAAAGGACACAAGTGCAACTAATGTGACATTTATTGTGGCAACGTTTCGCCTGATAAAGCTCCTGGAGAGCGAAACGTTGCCACAATAAATGTCACATTAGTTGCACTTGTGTCCTTTTACTTTACATATTGTCGGTAATTCTACCAACTTTATTACTAATAACATTTATATTCTTCCAAAGACCTTATATGATCATTACTTAAATTATTATATAACTGTACATTCGTAAACAACCTGTTTATCAAGTGCTAAAAGCAATCCATATATTATTGTACATGTAATTCCTGTGTTTGATGCAATATTTTTCTTCCTGATATTGTAATGTGATTATTAATATATTTCTCACCTCTTCCAAATATTGTGTCCCTCTTCCCCTTCCTCCTCATCCTCCTCATCATCTTCGAACTCTTCCTCTAAACCGAACTGTGGATCCTCATCCTCATAGAATTCCTCATCCTCTTCCTCCTCTTCTAGAGGAAGTTCTTCGGCAGCACTAAGACTAGAAGAGAAGAAGTGATAATTAATGACCAACTAAAGTATTAGTAAAATAATAAATTATTAGTAAAATATAATAAATTATTAGTAAAATATAATAAATTAAATGAAAATGTGTATCGTTTTCATTTTTTTTTTTTGCTGGCGAGTCGATAGATCATCCGGCTGTCATTTCCGTGCCGAAACGTCGTCCATCTCTCATTCCCCGTCGCTTCTTGATAATAGTTTAGAACGAAGCGAAATGTGCAATATTAATTTTGCTATCTTGCTGTGATGTGTCAGGAAGGCTGAGTCTGTGTTCACGTTGACTGTGATGGAATTAAGTTTGGTACTGTCAAGTTTGCCAGACTGGTGCCAGCTTACCACACTGGTGCCAGCTTATCACACTGGTGCCAGCTTACCACACTGGTGCCAGCTTATCACACTGGTGCCAGCTTACCACACTGGTGCCAGCTTACCACACTGGTGCCAGCTTACCACACTGGTGCCAGCTTACCACACTGGTGCCAGCTTACCACACTGGTGCCAGCTTACCACACTGGTGCCAGCTTACCACACTGGTGCCAGCTTACCACACTGGTGCTAGCTTACCACACTGGTGCTAGCTTACCACACTGGTGCCAGCTTACCACACTGGTGCCAGCTTACCACACTGGTGCCAGCTTACCACACTGGTGCTAGCTTACCACACTGGTGCCAGCTTACCACACTGGTGCCAGCTTACCACACTGGTGCCAGCTTACCACACTGGTGCCAGCTTACCACACTGGTGCCAGCTTACCACACTGTGCCAGCTTACCACACTGGTGCCAGCTTACACACTGGTGCCAGCTTACCACACTGGTGCCAGCTTACCACACTGGTGCCAGCTTACCACACTGGTGCCAGCTTACCACACTGGTGCCAGCTTACCACACTGGTGCCAGCTTACCACACTGGTGCCAGCTTACCACACTGGTGCCAGCTTACCACACTGGTGCTAGCTTTACCACACTGGTGCCAGCTTACCACACTGGTGCCAGCTTACCACACTGGTGCCAGCTTACCACACTGGTGCCAGCTTACCACACTGGTGCTAGCTTACCACACTGGTGCTAGCTTACCACACTGGTGCCAGCTTACCACACTGGTGCCAGCTTACCACACTGGTGCCAGCTTACCACACTGGTGCTAGCTTACCACACTGGTGCCAGCTTACCACACTGGTGCCAGCTTACCACACTGGTGCCAGCTTACCACACTGGTGCCAGCTTACCACACTGGTGCCAGCTTACCACACTGGTGCCAGCTTACCACACTGGTGCCAGCTTACCACACTGGTGCCAGCTTATCACACTGGTGCCAGCTTATCACACTGGTGCCAGCTTACCACACTGGTACCACCTTACCACACTGGTGCCAGCTTACCACACTGGTACCACCTTACCACATTGGTGCTAGCTTACTACACTGGTGCCGGCTTACCACACTGGTACCACCTTACCACACTGGTGCCAGCTTACCACACTGGTACCACCTTACCACACTGGTGCTAGCTTACCACACTGGTGCTAGCTTACCACACTGGTGCTAGCTTACCACACTGGTACCACCTTACCACACTGGTGCCAGCTTACCATACTGGTATCAGCTTACCACACTGGTGCCAGCTTACCACACTGGTGCCAGCTTACTGTTTTTATTTCTTTGCGGCTTCACTATACATAACGTGACTTCACTATACATAACGTGACTTCACTGTACATCACGTGACTTCACTATACATCACGTGACTTTGCTGTACATAACGTGACTTCATTATAGATCACGTGACTTCATTATACATCACGTGACTTCACTGTACATCACGTGAGTTCACTGTACATCACGTGACTTCACTGTACATCACGTGACTTCACTGTACATCACGTGACTTCACTGTACATCACGTGACTTCACTGTACATCACGTGACTTTACTGTGCATCACGTGACTTCACTGTACATCACGTGACTTCACTGTACATCAAGTGACTTCACTGTACATCACGTGACTTCACTGTACATCACGTGACTTCACTGTACATCACGTGACTTCACTGTACATCACGTGACTTCACTGTACATCACGTGACTTTACTGTGCATCACGTGACTTCACTGTACATCACGTGACTTCACTGTACATCAAGTGTCTTCACTGTACATCACGTGAGTTCACTGTACATCACGTGACTTCACTGTACATCACGTGACTTCACTGTACATCACGTGACTTCACTGTACATCACGTGACTTTACTGTGCATCACGTGACTTCACTGTACATCACGTGACTTCACTGTACATCAAGTGACTTCACTGTACATCAAGTGTCTTCACTGTACATCACGTGAGTTCACTGTACATCACGTGACTTCACTGTACATCACGTGACTTCACTGTACATCACGTGACTTCACTGTACATCACGTGACTTCACCGTACATCAAGTGTCTTCACTGTACATCACGTGACTTCACTGTACATCACGTGACTTCACTGTACATCACGTGAGTTCACTGTACATCACGTGACTTCACTGTACATCACGTGACTTCACTGTACATCACGTGACTTCACTGTACATCACGTGACTTCACTGTACATCACGTGACTTCACTGTACATCACGTGACTTCATTGTACATCACGTGACTTCACTGTACATCACGTGACTTCACTGTACATCACGTGACTTCACTGTACATCACGTGACTTCACTGTACATCACGTGACTTCACTGTACATCACACTGTATGCATTTCCTCTCTCGGTCATTTTAATATTTTAATTAATGAGGGAAAGTTGAAACGGAAAGTGAAAAAAAAGATGAAATTTAAAAAACAAAGAAATAAATGGAAGAAAAAATGATTCGCTAGAGAAGATTTTGACTTGGAATAATTGCAATAATTTAATAAAGAAGGTAAAGAAGGCTTATAGAAAATAGAAAAGAGAGAGAGAGAGAGAGAGAGAGAGAGAGAGAGAGAGAGAGAGAGAGAGAGAGAGAGAGAGAGAGAGAGAGAGAGAGAGAGAGAGAGAGAGAGAGAGAGAGAGAGAGAGAGAAGGAGTATTATCAGTACTGTATTCACGGGGAAGCGCAAAGCCTGGAAGTGTAATACAGTAAATGGGGGAAAGTAGGTAGTCATGTTTGTTCTGAGGAATGGGAAAATAGCCCCAATTTTGGAGGATTAAGTTCCCTTCGCCAGCATCAAGAAGCCTCTGTGAAGGGTAGAAGGGGAGAGAGGGGATAATGAAGTGAAAAGAATTATCCTTACATTGGCTTTGGCATGTCTTCAATTTTCTTTGCATCTTCAATCTTTTTCTCGTCCGCTGTCTTCAACTGCACCGTTTCCACCGGCACTGCTGCTTCCGGCTTCTTCAGTGGCACCGTCTCCACCACTGGTGCCTTGGCCTCTCCCTCGTTGACGGAGGCGGCCTGACAGATAGCCATCACGGCGAACACTACCAACACAGCGATCCTAGACCAGATACACAATCAGTAACCAACAGTTGTCTGGTGAATATTTAGAGATCACCACCACTGAACCTATGTCTTCTCAAAATCGCCAACACACCAAACTCTTCCGTCTCTAAACCGCCACCACATCTATCTCTTTCCTTCTCAAACTCTTCGCCACTCCTATCTCTTCCGTCTTAAAATAGTCTCTAGATCTCTACCTCGTATCTTTCTCGTCTTAAAATTTCCTTATATCCAAATATCTTGACATCTGAATACCCAATGTGCCATATAAAAAATAACATTAATAAAAAATGGAGGCAAATACCGTAGAATTTACACCCTTGAAGTACAGTATAATGATCTATTTATATTTCTTTAGTTTATACACATGACAGCTACCAATCTCTCTGAAGCTTTATACATCTGACATTATAACTATATAATCCAGGAAATATTTAATAAAACATTAGAAAACTTTTCCTGTGTTGTGGAGTTCTGAAGCTATATCATCAGATATTTTTTTCAACAGATATATTGCAACAAATATATTACACCAGATATATTACAACAGATATATTTAAAATTGCTATGTACCTTGACACTTTTTGGCAGCAAATACTCACGTATTTCATAGAAGACGCATACCTATTTGCAAACATTTCAGTCTGATCCTTCTTCAAAATAATCCCAGTTCCGTGAAACAGTCCCCAGTGCTTTTAAACTAGGTTCAATCTTTTTAAACAGTCGTCAAACAAATATTACAAGGATCAAGTTCGTGGTGTAACTCAGACACCACGAGCACTCAGCCCTCTCCTTTGTGTTACAAACCATTCCTTCACAATAATAATATATGTAATACTAAAACGTTTTTACCTCATGTTTATGTCTGTGGGGAGTCAGATACCGAGCAGTAGTAGACAATAAGACAAGTAGTTGGAATGTGATGGTTGTGCGAGGTAGCGAGGCACTACTTATGCAAGTAGAACCTCCACCTCCCCCTTATGGAGAGACCCCGTCTCCTCCTGCTCCCCAACATGCATCGTAGCCGCCGACGTGGATGCTGTCAGCGTGGCACTTCCAGAGTGGCACTGAGGGAGGGGGGGTGTGGTGCTCACGTGTGATGCTGTCATTGTTGCTTCACCTGAGGTTTATTCGTTTCCTAGCTTCATAATTGCGTATATTTACCAGATATATTAGCACGTGTTTCTATATGACAGTGAATAAATTTCTAAAGAATACTTTTTGCAACGATAGTTTCTCTTTGCTTTTGTCAGCAAGTGTGCGACGGTGTACATGTGTCACTACAAGTGTAGGCATAAGACAACCCGTGTGCACATAAGACAACCTGCGTATTTATTGGACATGTGTACCTATAGGACGACCTGTGAATACATAGAAGGACCTGTGTACACATAATAAAAGTTATGTACATATTAGGCAACCATTGTGCTCAAAGGACGACCTGTGTACACTTAGGAAAACCTATGTACATATAGCACGACCTGTGTACACTTTGGACGACCATCAACAGTACTTGCAAGAACTCTTTATCTCTATATTCAGAATATTACGGTGTTACATGTCAGGTTTAAATCTTAAAAGTAAAGTTAAGAGCAAAGAAAGGAGCTTCATCTTGTAACATTTTTCCCAGAGTGAGCTTTTGTTACATTATAAAGTCCCACTGTGGGTAATAGAGTCGTAAAATAAAGTTTTATCCCAGGTTAAAATATCTCTGGGGTTCTAACTTTTGGTCTACCTTGTTATTTCCCTTGAAAAAACAAGGAAGCTCTTCAGTGAACGGTGCCTTGATGCTGGTGAAGGGCTCTTGTTCTGAGGAAATAGGATTACCCTTCCTCCCTTCCTTCCTTCCTTCCTTCCTTCCTTCCTTCCTTCCTTCCTTCCTTACTTCCTTCCTCCCTTCCTTCCTTCCTTCCTTCCTTCCTTCCTTCCTTCCGTCCTTCCTTCCTTCCTTCCTTCCTTCCTCCCTTCCTTCCTTCCTTCCTTCCTTCCTTGAATCAAACCTGACTACCTAATAATACCAGGCGTTATATTATCAGTACGGAAATAGACTTTCCCTCAGGAAATAATAATAATAATAATAATAAGAATAATAATAATAATAATAATAATAATAATAATAATAATAATAATAATAATAATATTAATAATAATGGAAAGAGAAGCATTTTACAAAATAAATGGAATCAAAATTATTTTTATTTCATAACAAGGCCAAAAACAAAAAAAAAACCCAGCTGAAACCGGAAGGGTGACACAGCGTCTGGGGAAATAGGTGTCATTGAACTTCGACCCGTTGATGGCGAGGATAGATCCAGTTCCTAAAATCAAGATCCCGCTCAGTGGCCTCAAGGCACTCCTCCCCACCCCTCTTTCCTCCCCCTCTCTCCCCTCCCAACTCCCACCCCTCGTAAAGGAGGTGGAAAAAAGAGTGTCACAGACGGTGCCACGAGGATAACATCCCGCACCTGTGATCACAACTCGGTTAACAACCCGTGACTCAGTGTGGCCGGATCAACGTCTTCAAGTTATTTTAGGCTCCTAGCATTATTTTAGTTAGTTTGAATTATCTGAGTCCCTCTGAATTACCTGGGATTCTTTGGATCATTTTTAGGTTCTCTGAATTATTTTCGGTTGGTTGAATTACTTTCGGTACAGACCAGGGCACTTTCGTGTCTCCTCGACATCTCTTGTAAATGATCTAGAATTATTTTAGGGCTTTTTAAATGATCTATAATTATTTTAGGCTCATGCAAATGGATGATCTACAATTATTTTAAGCTCTTGTAAATAGTCTCGTATTATTTTAGGCTATTATAAATAATCTAGAATTATTTTTAGATTTTACAATTCGTTTAGAATAATAATTTTAGGCTTGTAAGGGGTTAAAAATTATTTTAGTATTTTGACCAGGAGGTTACATACATGTACTTAAATACCGAAAGTGGTTAAATACAACAGATGGTTGATAAATTAAACACATGTGCAACTCTTGGGTATCTTTATTGAGGAAACGTTTCGCCACACAGTAGCTTCATCAGTCCATACAAAGGAGAAACGTGAAGAATAGGACTGACCACATCGACTCATGGTTGAGGGACTGATTACCTCATTCTCCTTCTATTCTTCACGTTTCTCCTTTGAAGATGAAGCCACTGTGTGGCGAAACGTTTCCTCAATAAAAATACCCAAGAGTTGCACATGCGTCTAATTTATCAACATGTCGGTTCTCTGAACCATTTATCTACAACAGGTGGTTAAATACAACAGGTGGTTAAAAACAATAGATGGTTAAATACAACAGGTGGTTGAATACTACAGGTGGTTGAATACTACAGGTGGTTGAATACTACAGGTGGTTGAATACTACAGGTGGTTGAATACTACAGGTGGTTGAATACTACAGGTGGTTGAATACTACAGGTGGTTGAATACTACAGGTGGTTGAATACTACAGGTGGTTGAATACTACAGGTGGTTGAATACTACAGGTGGTTGAATACTACAGGTGGTTGAATACTACAGGTGGTTGAATACTACAGGTGGTTGAATACTACAGGTGGTTGAATACTACAGGTGGTTGAATACTACAGGTGGTTGAATACTACAGGTGGTTGAATACTACAGGTGGTTGAATACTACAGGTGGTGCCATTGGATAGGTTGACGGTTTTTACCGCATAAAGGAAATGGGCGAAAGAACACGAAAAATATAGACTGGTAAAAGAACCTGACAAACACATCTAGTCGGTGGCTCACGGGAGAAAATGGAACCAGCATGCTGTTGTTTCTGGGGTATTATTATTTAAATTTCTAGCTATGAAGCCTAACACTGTGTTTGTTTTGCTGCTTCGAGACTGATCGTTCACGTTACCAACCAATACGTCAGCCAAGATCTTATAATACATCACCCTGAGATCGTATACATTCAGCCGTAGATATTGTATTTAATCTCCCCCCGAATTTTGCGACATCAGTGAATTTGAATAGATGTTAGCCCCATTTCTTTACCATTTACTTAAATTGAAAAAAAAAGGACTGAGCTGAGAACGAATACCTGAGGAACTCCTCTCGTGATATCTACCTATTAAGATACTTCCCTCTTCAGTATCAGTCAGTGTTTCCTCCTGGTGAACAAGCTGTTGATTCGGGTCTCCTTTGTGTGGAAATAGACACGTAGAGGCCCAGGACTGAAGAAATCGCTCATGGCGCGGTACGTTTCCTCAAATAAATGTCTGAACTACACATAAGTCTCTTTTTCCACATCTTGTTGGTATCACCATTCCATTTTTCACATGTCTAATTGACCGTGGGCCTTAATTAACATTAGCAGTTTTCGACGTAATATTCTGACGACAATTATTTCCATGTTAACGCTTTAGGTTCGAACCAATGAAGCGTGAGTTTATGTACCAGGGTACATTGACGTGAATACTAATAGGAAGTGCTGTCTGCCTCGAGCTCAGCAGACGGAGGATCAAGCCTTCACCACTTCTTGAGGTGAATGACCCGCGTGAATTTGCAAAAATCATTTTGAACCTAACGAAAAAATATTTTTCACTGTGTTTGTTATTAAATTAGTATAAACGTATCTAAAATATATTTAGTTGGATTAGGCTAAATTAAACTGCACTTGTTATAATAAGTTTAGGTAAGTTTTCTAAGGTTCTTTTGTTACAAAATTATTAATTTTTACATTATCTGTTTAAGAGAAAAATTTAGAAAGGATTTAATTTTAAATAAGTTCTTGATAATTGACCATATATATATATATATATATATATATATATATATATATATATATATATATATATATATATATATATATATATATATATATATATATATATATATATATATATATATATATATATATATATATAACTGGGACAAACCGATCATGGAAAAAATCGCCAACACAATGCTGTCCAATGCCTCAGAAAAGGACAAAGCTCGTCTCCTGGCAGTGACGGCACCACACTCAGGAGATTTCCTGTTAGCTGTTCCCAATTCCTCCTTGGGCACTCGACTAGACCCACAGGCCATTCGGATTGGTGTTGCTCTTCGCCTAGCCGCCCCCATCCTCACCGAACATAGGTGTATTTGCGTCAAGGCGACATCTGATCAATTCTTACTTCATGGTCTCGTGAGTCACACAGCAGAAGGGAAGTATGCCAGACATGAGGAGGTCAATGACATCATAAAGAGAAGCCTCGCCACAGCCCGTTGCCCAGCTCAACGGGAATCCCAGTGCAGAGGTCTGACGGAAGTCAAAAGCGTCCTGATGGAGCCACTATGCTACCCTGGAAGGATGGAAAGCAGATTGCCTGGGACTACACCTGTGCCGCCACATTGGCAGACACCTACTTGCCATACTCCGTAGTGGAAGGAGGTGGAGCTGACAGCCACAGGGAGACCCAGAAGATCCGCTATAACTTCATCCCAATAGGGTCGGAGACCCTTGGAGCATGGGGCAAGTGTGCTCTAAAGCTTCTCAAAGAGCTGGGTGAAAAGCTCATAGAAACCAAGGACCACAGGGCGACCAGCTTCCTCTTTCAGAGACTCAATGTTGCGATCTAGAGAGGAAATGCCTACAGCATTCTGGGCACGCGGCCCACCGCCGGGGAGCTGGACGAAGTGTTCCAGATGTAGCTCTGAGTTACCTATGTTGTTTAACTTCCTATTGTATCTTTGTGAATGTTTTGTCAATGTATTTTGACTTTAAATAAAATATATAGTAATATAGGGGGTGGTAGGAGAAAATTCTCAAACAGCTTCAGTTTTCCCTGAAGCAAATCTATTCTTTTCTCTGACGATGAGGGTCCCTAGACAGTTCTAGAGGTGGTACGTCCCTATATATATATATATATATATATATATATATATATATATATATATATATATATATATATATATATATATATATATATATATATATATATATATGTATATATATATATATATATATATATATATATATATATATATGTATATATACATATATATATATATATATATATATATATATATATATATATATATATATATATATATATATATATATATATATTGACAAAGAAATGTACAAACTATATAATGTACATGACTCACCAAACTTGAAATAAGGGCAGTGGAACGAAGTCAAGACCTTCAAGAAATTAACTTTTAGTCAAAATACAAAAAGATGACATAAATACCACAGAAAGGATTAATGAAATTAGAAACGTGAAAAAAATGAAGGATGGCTAATAAATTAGTAGGTTTGCTGGAAAGAAATAAAAGAAAACTTGTATGTATGTCTAAACAATATAGAAACGTATGTTGTGATATATTAGCCCAGACGGGATACCATGAATCATTAACTATTTCTTTAACGACACATAAAACATAACATTCATACACATATACACACATACAGAGAGAGAGAGAGAGAGAGGGTGTTCTGAGTCAGGAGTTTCTCCACCAGAGATCGGTGCAGTTAATAATCAGGGAACTATCACTGCACCTGATCACCTACTGCGCCAAAGTACGAACAGCAGGGACACATCTGTCAGAACTGGTAGAGGACGGGATAGAGGACGTGGAAGAGGACGTGGAGTTAGTTAGTTAGTTAGTTTAATATGTTTATTATGCACCCCATACCCATCCTGTGGGCGGTAGTCAAAAGATTACAGAGGTACATAATTGGTCCAGGGACTGGACTCCAAAGTTTTGATAGCTGAGCAAGTTACAGAGGTAATGAACTCACAATTTACAAAGGTAATGAACTCACAATTTACAAAGGTAATGAACTCACAATTTACAAAGGTAATGAACTCCAGGTAAGTCTGGTCACAATCATGACAAGTTACAAAGGTATTTACAGATTACAGAGGTACGTAATGGGTCCAGGGACTGGGCCCCCAAAGTTTTGATAGCTGAACTAGGTACAAAGGTAATGAGCTCAGAAGTTACAAAGGTAATGAATTCTGTAGAATGGTTACTTACGTTTATACTTTGGCTACAATCATGAACAAATTATAGAGTAATGAGCAATTCACACTTCCACACCCGGTCACAACTGTAATGAGTTATTGGTGCAAATATTGATTGTTGAGTCACACACACACCACACACACACACACACACACACACACACACACACACACACACACACACACACACACACACACACACACACACACACACACACACACACACACACACACACACACACACACACACACACACACACACACTTTAATTTAATATCTTTATGCACCCCATACCCATCCTGTGGGCGGTAGTCAAAAGATTACAAAGGTACATAATGGGTCCAGTGACTGGACCCCAAAGTTATGATAGCTGAACTAGTTACAAAGGTAATGAACTCCAGGTAGATCTGGTCACTAATCATGGCAAGTTACAGAGGTAATGAATCAGCTTCACTCCTATACATGGTTACATTCATGAACAATTACAAAGTAATGAACCACTGATACGTCCACACCTGGTCACAATTGTAATGAGTTATAAATACAAATATTAAGTGGATCATACACCCACACTAGCGCGCGCGCGCACATACACACACGAGGGCGCACGCACGGACATGTGCACACGAGCGTACAAATATATGCATACACACAAGGACGCACACCCACACACACACACCCACACACACACAGGAAGGAAGACATCTACGGCCGTCTCACCCTCCACTAACACAGTTCCAGCGGCAGAACCTGAGGACAAATCTGCAAAACACAGGAGGTGCAACAAATCCTAGTCCACCCTCCCAGGCACCTAGGCTGTGCTCTCGCTGTCACCGGAAGGGGCACATCGCCAACAACTGCCTGCGAGATACCAGGTGCAATTACTGCTACAAAAAAGGACATAAGGAGGACCAGTGTTGGAAGAAAAAGGAACTTGACAGACAGGACCACCTGTTTAGAGACCTGTTCTCAGAACAAACCAGCAGGATCTCTGAATTGGTGAACACTCTCACACGTCACCCACTCAGCTACTCCTATTTCAGCCCAGCAGGTGGTATTGTGCCTTATACAAGACCACAGACTTACATCCCTGCAGCTGCCTCAGTACCCTACCTCTCTCAAGGGCAGGCACCTTACATGCCCTACACACCCACCACCTCAAGCTGACCACATCATGAGGAGCCAGTCTATCAGCATCCTGTCGGCCAACATTGAAGGTTTCATTACTAATGTTGGAGAGCTCACACATAGTTTTGTGAACACTCGACGTCCCGACATGATAGCTGTTGAAACATTTTTGGATGACAGGACTCCAGAAAATTTTGCAAGAATTGCTGGCTACACCTCATGGATGAGAAGAGACAGGCAAGGGCAAGGAGGAGGTGTTGCTGTGTGCTTCTCTGAAAGTGTTCATGCCCAGCAGATTGATGTTGCCACCCTTACTCATCTTGAAATGATGTTCTTCAAGCTCTGCATAAACACTAGTGCCTCTGTACTAGCATGTGCAATGTACAGACCTCAGTGGCAACATGCAGACCCCATCAACTTCCTAATGGAAAATATGGACTCCCTTCTGCTACAACACAACTGTCAACATATCATAATTGTTGGTGACCTCAACCAACACCTTATACAGAGGGACTTTGATGACCTTCTTGCAGTATTTGACATGAGAAACTTTGTTGATTTCCCTACTCACATCTCTGGCTCCTCCCTTGACCCAGTAGTGAGTGATCTGGGAGAAGGCATAGTCACTTGTCAACCCCTCGGCTACGTTGGATTGTCTGACCACAAGGCTGTTTTTACGACACTTAAGATCCCAACAGAACGAGGTGAGGAGTCCACACGCACAACCTGGCTATGGGAAAGAGGTAATTGGCCAGCCCTTTGCTCTGAGCTCGCCACCACCGATTGGAATGCTCTTCTCCAAGGGGATGTTGACAACCAAGTGAAAGCCTTCAGTGGACACATCCTTAATCTACAACAAAAACACATTCCTCACCGGCAATATGTGACGAAGCCTACAGATCAGCCTTGGTTTGGCTTTCGTTGTAGAGAGGCTGCTACTGCTAAGTACAAAGCATGGCGAAGGTATAAGAGACATTCTACCACCTATAACAGGAACTTGCACAGGCAAGCCTGTAGGCATATGGGTGACGTTCAAAAGTGGACCATTGCTAAATGGGAGGTGGACACAAAAAGAAAGCTAGCATCAGGTTATCTGCCTGATGAACTCATTCCACCTCTAAATCGACAGGATGGGACTACCTCTACTAGTAGTCAAGAGAAGGCAGACCTCTTTGCTGAACACTTTGCTACCAAAATGCAAGTTCCTGATCCAGCAAGGGACCCTCCTTGGCTAGCTGCAAGAACTGTGTCAAAACTGTTAGTGGTGACAATAAGGCAGAAGGGGGTGCATTTCCTTCTTAAATCGCTTGACCAAGAAAAGGCTGTGGGCCCAGACAAGTTGAGCCCAAGATTGCTGAGAAGATGTGCAGACCAGCTAGCAGAACCTCTAACTCGCATCTTTCAGCACTGCCTAGTACAGTGTAAATGGCTCTCTCTGTGGAAAGAGGCAACTGTAGTCACTGTCCACAGAAAGAAGAGCAGAGCAGAAATCAGCAACTACAGACCAGTGTCACTCCTGTCAATCACTGGTAAGATCCTTGAGACAATAATCTCAAGACAAATGACAGAGTGTTTTGACTACCACTCACTACTTTGTGATCGTCAATATGGCTTCAGGAAAGGCTACTCTGCTGCTGATCTGTTGTTAAACCTCTCCACTAAGTGGTACCAGTCACTGGATGAATCCAAAGTCAGCTGTGTGGTAGCTCTGGACATTGCTGGTGCTTTCGACCGGGTGTGGCACCAGGGCCTCTTAGCAAAACTTCAAGCACTGGGAATTGCAGGCTATACGCTATGTCTCTTCAGTGATTACCTTCATGGTAGATCTCTAAGTGTAGTTCTCAATGGAACGGAATCAGCAAGACATCCTATTGGGGCAAGTGTTCAACAAGGAAGCGTGCTGGAACCATTGTTATGGAATGTCTGCTTCAACGACCTTCTTCATCTCATCCCAGAATCACATGCATATGCAGATGACTGTACACTGACATTCACTTATCCAAGAGAAGAAATGCCAGCTGCTCTAAGCTACATCAATCACCAGCTAAGAGCTATATCAGCTTGGGGAAATAGTTGGCAAGTAACATTTGCACCTGAGAAAACGCAAATGATGATCGTCTCTAGGCACCATGATGGTAATGCTGGTGCAGTAGTAAGGATGACTGGGAGGGTGTTGGCTCCTGGAGAAGAAGCTGATATCCTTGGGGTGAAATTTGACTCCAAACTAACCATGAAGAACCACGTTGTAAATCTAGCAAACAAGGCAGCCAGGAAGTTTACAGCACTTCGCCGTATCTCGCATCTGCTTGACAGTAGGGGTTGCAAGATTCTGTACGAGGCACAAGTACGCTCGCACCTTGAGTATGCTCCACTTTCTTGGTTTGCCTACCCCCCCCTCTCATCTGCGACTGCTTGACAGAGTGGAGAACAGAGCAAGACGTCTTATCTCTCGCCTGGACCCATCCTGGATAGATCTGTCATTTCAGCAGAGCCTTCAACACAGGAGGGATGTGGGTGGCCTTACTGTTATGTACAAGACCAATATTGTCAAAGTACCACACTTGGATCCACTTCGAGGACAGCGTGAAACAAGCTTTTATGCCACAAGACGGGCAGAAA
The DNA here is from genome assembly GCF_038502225.1 of Cherax quadricarinatus. Taxonomy (NCBI): domain Eukaryota; kingdom Metazoa; phylum Arthropoda; class Malacostraca; order Decapoda; family Parastacidae; genus Cherax; species Cherax quadricarinatus. Next base: position 9,841,112 of record NC_091333.1, on the reverse strand, counting down.
GCAGCAACTTCACTCTGGCTGTACCCTTCTCCAGAACATCACTCCATCTGAGATCATATATACCCAGGATAACTCGAGTATGGAACACATTCGTACAGCATAATGATGTCAACGAGATAAAGTCAGTTGATCAAATGAAAATGCTGGCCCACAGATGGCTCCAACTTCATCCTGTTCCCTACTTGTATGTCTCATAACAATAAAAATGCTTTCAAATGAGCTGATGTAGGTAACAGCTCTTAGCTTGCCAATAAAGTTAGGAATCCTTAACCTGTAAATAGCTTGTCAATAAAGCTAGGGATCCTTAACCTTGTCAAACCCTGTGTAAAAGAGAGAGAGTGAGAGAGAGAGAGAGGGAGAGAGGAGAGAGAGAGAGAGAGAGAGAGAGAGAGAGAGAGAGAGAGAGAGAGAGAGAGAGAGAGAGAGAGAGAGAGAGAGAGAGAGAGAGAGAGAGGGAGAGAGAGAGGCGGGAGATACGGGAGGGAGAGGGGAAGCATCAAGAGAACAGAGGCTATGAACACCTGTGTCCTCCCCCTCCCCCCTTAGCTACACATGACACGCTGGAGGATGTGTCATCACCGTGAACCAATAGTCTAAAAACAACAAAAATAAGATCAATTTATGTCGTTTATGTGACTTAAAAGTCATATTCTATCATCGGGAGACGCAGTCTTGGTATCCAGTACAATTCTTGTTATGGAAAACCCAGGAGTGCGTAAATTGTGAGTTTGTCTGGAGTGTTTTTGTATGCGCTGACTCAGGGTCATGTACATGTCAGGTGTTGTTTTAAATTAGCAGGTGTTTGTGTATGTGTGTGTGTGTGTGTGTGTGTGTGTGTGTGTGTGTGTGTGTGTGTGTGTGTGTGTGTGTGTGTGTGTGTGTGTGTGTGTGTGTGTGTGTGGGTCTGTCTGTGTGTCTGTCTGCCTGTCTGTCTGTGTGTGTGTGTGTGTGTGCACTCACCCATGTATGTATGCTCATGTTCTTGAGCTTCATTCTAATTAACCTTTCTTCTCATGTTCGCTTCCATCCTTCATGTTCACTTACATTTTTAATGTTCACCTCTACCTCTCTTTCCACCTCCTCTCGAAATGACTAGTTTGCCAAATGCTCAACTGAAACCCTCATGTTCACCTGAAACCCTCATGTTCACCTGAAACCGCTATATTCAGTTCCAACCCTCATGTTCACTTCCACCCCTCCTGTTCATTTTCCCCAGCTAGAGCTTCATTATCTGTACTGAAAGTGAAGTATTTTCACTATCTCTTCTCATTCTGACTAATTTACTGAAGTTATTAAGTTTTTCTCTTTCTCCTCCTCCTCCTCATCTTCCTCTTCTTCCTCCTCCTCCTCTTCCTCCAATTTTTATTCCCGTGTTCCTTCCTAATTCCGACACCTCCCTCTCCCTTACCTCCTCCTCCTCTTCCACGTGTGTCTCACAGGTGTTGTCTCTGCAAGTGGTCGTGGGGACTGGGACGTGGTGGGGTGGGGAGAAGTGGAGATAGATGTAAGGGAGAAGGGATAGGTGGGGATGGCATGGCCTGGGAGAGACGTGGGGAAGAGGAAGGGGAGGAAAGGGACAAGGTAGTGGGCTATACCCCATGACTATCACAAGCGAACAACGGCCACTACCTCCGACCAGCCGACACGGGCTTTGTGCCACGTTCGTCTTGTGTGAACCATACACGCCGATTCTCCCTCCATACGGAGACTGGATAGATAACAGAAAGACAGAGAGAAGGCATCCAAAACACACTGCAGTAAACTGTGTCGAGGTGACTAACACGGGTGTGTTAGAATTTAACATCGTGGTGCTAGATATTACACACGCAATGGCCTACAATCAATTCTGCTGATTGGTGTAACTGCCTTGGATCCATTTTGTTGACTGGTGTGACGGTCTACGATCGATCCTGTTGACTGACTGACCTGAAGATAAACATCCGTTTCAACCTCCTCTTCAGTGACGCTTGAAAGATAGAGGAAACTCATCGTGATGATGCTGTCGTTACGGTACGTGTGACTTAACTCTTGTTGTAGACCTAGAATGTTCTAACCGTAGACTTTAGATCTTTAGAATGAATAAAACCTTTATAAGAAGGTTTTAGACTAAAATAAGTAGCCAGGACTTTCTCTATAACCTTCAAATAAGGTGTTCTGTCTTCAGTACATAGTATTTATGCAAGTGCTCAGCTAACAGTTATTAGATATAACTTATATTAGTAATAATGGTAGTATTACCGACAAAATGTTAAACAAATGGACACAGATGCAACTAATGTGACATCTTATTGTTGCAACATTTCACGAAAGGTTGCCATATTAATATCCCATTAGTTGCATCACTGTCTATTAGTTGCATCACTGTCTATTAGTTGCATCACTGTCTATTAGTTGCATCACTGTCTATTAGTTGCATCACTGTCTATTAGTTGCATCACTGTCTATTAGTTGCATCACTGTCTATTAGTTGCGTCAGTGTCTATTTACCTAACCTAACTGATATACTGTTTTTAGTAGTTTATGAATAAGAACGTGAGAGACGTTAACTAAGAGCGGAGAGTTGCAAACTTTTCATTGTCGGATGTATACTAATTTAGAGGCGTCATTATTATTATACTAACGGGGAAGCGTTAAATTCGTAGGTGTCACACAGAGCGAGAAGAATTCGAAGTACTCAAGTTCGAGCCTTGGAAGTGGAATGTAGCTCCATTTCCTTGGATAAAGAGTCCTTCACCAGTATCTAGCCACCCCATTTTTCCCCCTGAAGAGAGGGAGAAGATATAAATCCTTTTCGATTAATCATTATGAGAAGATTTGTAATGTGACTAACAGCCTGTGAGGGAGGGAAGACGTTTTATGTTCGGCAGGAAAGAGAAGATTCTCTCCTAAAATGGATCTTTGCCAAATGAGGAATCACTGAGGATTTCAGCAGTGGCAGATGAGTTGCTTGTTGCAGTGATTTAGCAATTGTTGCAGGGAGTTATTTTTTTTAGGATACTCTGGTGTATATTATAACGATAGTTAATTTAGTGTTATTTTTCATAGACTACTTGTCATGTGACTATTAACCTCGCACTACCACTACCATCACCATCACACAAAACAATCATAACCAACACCAGTATCACCATTACACTTATCAATTACTGGCACCTTCACTGCACACAATCACCACCACCACACACATCACAACCACTTCCACCACACACAACAATCACCAGCACCACCACACACACACATCACAACCACCTCCACCACACACAACAATCACCAGCACCACCACACTCACACATCACAACCACCTCCACCACACACACACACATCACAACCACTTCCACCACACACAACAATCACCAGCACCACCACACTCACACATCACAACCACCTCCACCACACACACACACATCACAACCACTTCCACCACACACAACAATCACCAGCACCACCACACACGCACACATCACAACCACCTCCACCACACACAACAATCACCAGCATCACCACACTCACACACATCACAACCACCTCCACCACACACAACAATCACCAGCACCACCACACTCACACACATCACAACCACCTCCACCACACACAACAATCACCAGCACCACCACACACGCACACATCACAACCACCTCCACCACACACAACAATCACCAGCACCACCACACACACACATCACAACCACCTCCACCACACACAACAATCACCAGCACTACCACACACACACATCACAACCACCTCCACCACACACACATCACAACCACCTCCACCACACACAACAATCACCAACACCACCACCACGACACCCAATAATCTCCATTAAAATTGCCAGAGGAGGCAATTCTCATCACCACCACCACCAATACCACACGTAAGCCACTGTCTCAGCCTCCGCAACCATAGCTATATTACCATAAAGATAATAAAGACAAAATCCTGATGTTATTTTTCCCTGAGAACTTATAACATAAGATAAACCAAGAAATTCAAGGACTGTGGCCTTGAATTTCTTGTCTCTACAATCCTTCGCTCCTCTTCCCAAGGTCAACTAACACCCAGGTAGCTGTTTATTGCTAGGAAAACAATCTGCTAACACCTAGATACCAGTTTACTGCCAGGTGAACACTGAACTAACATCCAGGTACATGTTTACTGCAAGGTAAACAGGAGCAGGTGTATGAAGGCGTATCTCGTTACCCCATCACTTCTCCTCTGTTGTCGGTCGAATGTTCTGCCACTCAGTAAAAATTCGTTAGGTACAAAAGTAGTAGTAGTAATTATTGTAGCAGAAATAGCTACTATAAAGTTAAGACATCGTAATGCACAGTAATACCCTTATTCCATTTGCAGTTTTTTGTAATGCTGTAACAATCAAGAGTGGTCCTTTGATGCTGGTGAAGGGCTCCTTGATCCAGCAATCTAGAACTTCCCTTCCTTCATTGGGTCAAATTTGATTACCCCTCCATCCCACCCATTTTCCAGGAACTGCATGACCCTTGCGGGTTCAGCACTTCCCCATGAGTATAATAAGAATTAACAAACCACGGAATGGGTGGGGATTGAACGCATGGGAAGAGAGTCCCTGGTTCGTGTGCTATTGTATTATTACGATTTCGTGAAGAATTAACAAAAAAACGTGTTTCTCAGGTGGTTGGTGTGGGTGGCGGCGGCGTGTGCGTGTGTGGCAACTGCTAACAAAAGTAAGGGTTCCAGTGATGACTTCGATTACCTGGATGACGTTAAAGTAAGTAGTAGTGTTTACTGACTTTCTTATGCGACCTATACCCATCCCGTGCGTGGTAGTCATAAAAATTAGAACCCAGTGAGTCATCAAGATACTGAACTGTAGAGAGGGAAAGTAAGTTTATTTATATACTGGTACACGTAAGTACGGTTATACAAATTTAGGTGATTACAGTTGTCATACATTGTAACATATGTGCAAATTACCTACGATAACCCCAAAAATGTCAGACGAAGTGACTTATTTCCACTGGGGACCCTCTGAGAGATTAGGTTTGTTGGTTGATTCAATATACAGCCTCACTACTGTTCGAGCATCATTCAGGCTGCACGTACTTACATCTTCAAGCCTAAATACATGACTTTAAATTAAAAAAATCTACCTGAAAAATATTTTTTCAACAGGGAACTTAAATATTATTTAATTTTACTACGAAAGTTTTTTACAGACAAAAAAAAAATGCATTTATACAATGGATGCATTAACACAGTAGTTTCAGGCATACTTTGGTGGAAGATTGTGTAGATTTGAAGTAGGATCCCACTGGAAATAAATCACTTTGACTTTTTTAGGGTTATCCTAGGTAATTTACACAGATGTTAAACTATGTAAATGTGCTTATATCTACCTGCACCTAAATAAACTTAATAGAATAACGCAATAAAGTCAAAGGAATGACTTATTTCCATCGTGGTATTCCAAATAATACAAACGACTGTCTGTATATGTACACAGAGAGAGACGTATTTGTCTCAGTCTATATACGCTCAGATTCACTTAAATTCCCATTTTTCGGTGATGAACAGATAATATGCAATCTTATGGCCCTCGTGTGGTCGATTGGTCTTAAATCTAGTATACCAATAATTTTAGCAAAATAATAATATACACCTATTAACCCTTTTGAGGCCTGGTTCCTAGGTCTTTTGTGTATCCATATGCTCTTGTGCTACCGTCCACAGGATGGACATGGGGTGCACAATGAACTAGCCACTTCAGTGGCAAAATCTAAATCTAGCAAAAGAATTATAATATTAAATACATCAAAAAGCACAATTATTTTGATCAGCTTTATTATGCCAGGGTCTTTTTTGTTTTATCATCTAATGTACTGTGTATAATTATGTTTCACAGACAATATTACCCAATTTTGCTTTAAACTATATTGATCAAACTTATTGTAAACTTCTTTTATTGACCATTTTTATTCTATACTTTTTAAACTAGTATTTTCAACTACAACTTTTATATTATCCTGTCTACCATCTTACTAGCATATTATAACCAAGTCATTCCCATTTTTATTTTTATAATTTTTTTTATTATTCTTTTGCTACCTTAACTTGTGTATTTTATCCTGTCAATTTAAATCTAGTTATACTCTAATTCTTGTAAACAACTTATATAAGACCTTAGTGCAATTACAATTGAGAGTCTTGTGCCTTTTTTATATCATTAGATTAAACTCAGTTGTACTATAGCTCATTCTAGCTCAATACATAGTCAATAAGAAATTCACTATATTAGACCATAGTGCAATTACTAGTAGAGAGACTGGTGCTATTTTTAATTTGTATTTTTATATTATTAGAGCTCATTCTAGCTCAAAAAACATAGACTCCACAAAAGTCATTATATTAGACCTTAGTGCAATTACAAGTGAGAGTCTTGTTCTATTTTTAATTTGTATTTTTATATTACTAGTTTATACCTAGTTGTACTTTAGTTCATTCCAGCACAACACACAGACAACATCAACTTCATTATGTGTAGTAGTGACTATACTCTATATGACCAAAATACTCTAGCTATATACTTGTCCAAACTTCCCACCACTACAGATATCAGTACTAGAACTCAACACACAACTCAGGATATAAATAACCATAATTTAAACCTAGAAGATGATTGATCACGTTGACCCTGATCTAAACCTCCATAATCTGACACCCAATCAAAACCTATTGGAAAGTAACTGCCTTTATTACACAGCATCACAAGCCAGCACTATCCTAAACAATGCTAAAAGTCTATCAGTACTCAACTACAACATCAGGTCCTTAAGCAAACACTATGATGACCTCCTAGCACTCCTTGAATCACTAAAGACACCCTTCTCCTGCATTATCCTTACTGAGACCTGGCTTAAGCAGGACACAATAGATATCTACCCTCTACCAGGATACACAGCAATTCACAACTGCAGACGAAGCCAAGTTGGGGGTGGTATTGCAATCTATTACTCTAACCAATTATCTTGTATTAGCACCACTTGCTTTAGTGATGAATATGGGGAATACATTTTTGCTAATTTTACTATAAAAAACCTTAAGACACATATAACAATCGGTGCCATTTACCGGATACCTCACACAAACATCCCAAATTTCAGTGAGAAATTAAAGTCACTAATAACAAACAGACAAATGAATAAGCACCACCTTCTCTTAGCTGGAGACTTCAACATCAACCTTGGCTTACTAGATGATCAGCCTGTAACTGATTTCATCAACAATATGAACAACACACTTCTCATACCAACAATAACTAAACCAACCAGGCTCACTGAGACAAGTGCAACCATAATAGACCACATATGGACCAATATACTGGCCCGCCTTAAATCTGGGATAATCACAGATAGCACTACAGACCACTACCCTACCTTCCTCCTGACAAACATTAGTAAACCACTACTTGAATACAACAAAGTCTCATTTAGACTCCATGACGAGACCTCAATAAGGAAGTTCACAGCTGACCTAGAGACTGTTGACTGGCCTACAGAATTCTCCAAGGCCAATGGTATTGATGACTGGACAGACATTTTTCTTAACAAATTACTTAGACTATACAACAAACATTGTCCTATAAAAACGAAACAGATCACAAACAAACGGCTTGGTTGCCCATGGCTAACAAGCACCATTCTGAAATCCATTGACAAGAAACACCAATATGAAAAGCAATATAGACAGGGCTTAACACACAAAGATATTCTTAAACACTATTCATCAGTTCTCACCAAAGTAATAAAGAAAGCCAAACAACTATACTACTCCAGTAGATTCACAGACACTAGAGGAGATATAAAAAAGACCTGGAAAACACTCTCTCAGATTCTAGGGACCCACAAGCTGAAAAAAAACAAGAATATTGTCCTAACTAAACCTAATGAAACACCACTACATCCCACTGACACAGCTAACAAGATAAACGACTTCTTCTCAACCATAGGATCTAATCTCGCCAATAAAATCCCACATACCAATGCCCATGCCGGGGACTACCTAGATGGGAATTTCCCAAATTCCTTCTATCTTGCACCAACTGAGTCCACGGAAGTCACCGAGATTATAAAGTCACTTAAAAATAACTCAGGGAATCTGTCTCATGTCCCACCATTACTGTACAAGCGAGCGGCCCATGTCCTTTCGCATGCTATTTCATTACTTTTTAACAAGTCACTAGAAACTAGCACCTTCCCGAAACTACTCAAGATGGCAAGGGTTACACCAATACATAAAGGTGGTGACCCTACAGACTTAAACAACTATAGGCCAATATCTAACTTACCATTGCTATCCAAAATCTTTGAGAAACTCGTGCACAGGAGACTGTATTCATTTATAACGGCACAAAACATACTCAACCCCTGCCAATTTGGATTCAGGAAAAATAAAAGCACTAATGATGCAATCATAAAAATGCTAGATCTGCTTTACACAGCATTGGAAAATAAGGAATATCCACTAGGGATTTTTATTGACCTAAGAAAAGCTTTCGACACAGTAGACCACGACATCCTACTCCACAAACTTGACCATTACGGTATAAGAGGCCATGCGCTTGCTTATTTCAAATCTTACCTTACTAATAGGTATCAGTATGTCACCATTAAAGACACAGCATCAACAACACGGCCACTTGATACTGGAGTTCCGCAGGGAAGTGTCCTTGGTCCCCTGCTCTTCCTCATATACATCAATGATCTTCCAAACGTATCCCAACACCTGAAACCCATTCTCTTTGCTGACGACACGACTTATGTCATCTCCCACCCTAATCTTGCCACCCTCAACACCATTGTTAACGAGGAGCTGATCAAAATATCGACTTGGATGACAGCCAATAAACTTACGCTTAACACTGACAAAACCTACTATATTATGTTTGGTAGCAGAGCAGGAGATGCACAAATTAACATTAAGATTGACAACACTCTAATTACCAGACATAATGAGGGCAAATTCCTAGGCCTATACCTTGACAACAACCTGAATTTCAGCACCCATATCCAACATATAACCAAAAAAGTATCCAAAACGGTTGGAATCCTCTCCAAGATACGATACTACGTGCCGCAAAATGCCCTTCTCACACTATACCACTCACTTATTCATCCATACCTCACCTATGCTATTTGTGCTTGGGGATCAACTGCAGCAACACACCTCAAGCCAATAATAACCCAACAAAAAGCTGCAGTAAGAATAATCACTAAATCCCATCCCTGGCAACACCCCCCCCCCCCCACTCTTCATAGATCTAAACTTACTCCCTGTTCAGTACATCCACACTTACTACTGTGCAATCTACATCTACAGGGCCTTAAACTCTAATATCAACCTTGACCTAAAACGCTTTCTTGATAGTTGTGACAGAACCCACAGGCACAACACCAGACACAAACATCTCTACGACATTCCCCGTGTCCGACTAAACCTTTACAAAAATTCAATGTATGTCAAAGGCCCTAAAATCTGGAACACCCAACCTGTAAACTCTAGAACTGCAGACACATTCATCACCTTCAAAACTACCATTAGAAAACATCTTATCTCCCTGATATACCCCGTTAACTAACTACACGAATACCACCTGGTGGTTCACACTTACACTCACTCACCCATTTGACCATAAACAGAAATATTAATCTCAATCTTAAAATAATGAATCCTGTGATACTCCAATACTGAAACTATGTACTGTGCCAAAACAAAAGTATTCACATTGCTAAACTCACAAACTAGTATTTAGTCACTTAGCCATAATACCAACTTACCTCATAATTTGTAATATTTTAAAATTAAGAATTAAACTAAGTCTGCCCGAAATGCCTAGCCATGCTAGGTGTTCTAGTGGTACACTCTGTAATCCTTATTTTACTACATGTAAACCACACAATATCCAAATTCTGTAAACTCAGCATTGTAATCCTTATAGAGAATAAACTTTGAAAAAAAAAAAATATCAGTTGTACAAGTTTAACACAAATATTTTCTAGTTGGCCTTGAAATACATAGTTTTCTGTAAATGATTCCAAGTACTGATTTAAGGGCAAACTATGATAAATAAGCAGCAGTTTAACCACTTGGACGGAATAGTGAGTAAGTAAGTAAGTAAGTAAGTAAGTAAGTAAGTAAATTTATTCAGGTATACACAATACAGTTACATAGAATTATCATACATAGCAGCATATGTGTAGAGAACCTAGGATAACCCAAAAAAGTCAGACAGAGTGACTTATTTCCATTGGGGTCCTTTTACCTTATTATTATAATATAAAGGTTATAATATTTTCTTATTATTCTATAATGAAGATAACATCTTATTATCATACTAAAAAGACTATCTACTACACGAGGGTCATTAAGACTATCTACAATACGAGGGTCATTAAGACTATCTACTACCCGAGGGTCATTACGACTATCTACAATACGAGGGTCATTACTAGGGATAAGGTAAAATTTACATGTATTTTAGCTAAAAAATAGAAAATCATTCCCCTCCCTTTCTGTTGCTTCATTCATCAGACACTTTTTGGCAGTCTTCTTGAACTGGTTCAAGCTATGACTGGCCTTGACATTTGTGGGTAGTCTGTTCCATTCCTTTATTGCTGTACAATAAAAGGTGTTTGAAGCCTGGCCTCTGACTGTGGGTACTACAAAGTTGTGCTCTCTCCCCCTAGTACTATGATTGCTTTGGTTCCCAAGCTTGACAAAATTGACAGCAAGATATTCTGGACACTGTTCGTGAGCAATTTTATAAACATGATTTAGCTTCAGTTGTTTTACTCTGTCTTCAACATTCAGCATATCCAACTGCTGTAATTCATCCTGGCCTACATGTTCTCTTGGTCCCAGCCCCAGGATGAATCTTACGATTTTGTTCTGGGTGATTTGCAGTCTATCTTTCAGTTTTTTGTCAAGGCAGAGTACCAAGAAGAGCAAGCGTAATCCATATGGCATTGTATAAGGGCTAGACATAGGGTCCTGCGAGCCTCAGTAGGTAGACACTGTGCTTGTCTATACAGGAACTTCAGCCTGGCATTCGCTTTCTTTACTACACTGTTCCCTATCAATTCTCCTGACATGCATGGGTCAAAGGGGATTCCCAGATATTTAACTGATGAAACCAAAGTGATGGACTCCCCATTACACTGAACATTAAAATTATTTACCCTTCTCAGTTTATGTTTCGTTCCAAAGAGAATGGCTTCAGTTTTCCCTAGGTGTAATGATAGTTTGTTGTCTACTAACCATTTGCTGCAGGACTCCAGTTCCAGTGTTAAAACATTAGCAATATCTTGTGGGTCTTTACCTGTCACTAACAGAGCACTGTCATCTGCATACAGTAGGAGTTTGCACTTGACACTGATAGGCATATCATTGACATAACATAAGAATAGTAAGGGACCCAGAATACTACCTCGGGGAACTCCACATGTTATCGGCAGGGGTTCTGATTCCGTTTTGTTGATTTTGACTATTTGTCTCCTGTTGCTAAGGTAGGACTTAAACCAGTCTACAGAACCTATACCGATAGCTTGAAGTTTCTTACATAATATATTGTGGTTGACAGTATCGAAGGCCTTTTTTCAGGTCTAAGGTTACCATACCTATGAGGTTCCCTTTTGACATTTCAGTTCTCAGGTAATCCATCAGATTAATAAGGGAGGTATCGGTTGAGTAGGATCTTCTAAAGCCCGATTGATAGCTATGGAGAATGCTGTTGTCATTAAGGTACTTAACTACTTGAGAATACACCGCCCTCTCCAGAATTTTAGATATTATACTGAGTATACTAACAGGTCTATAGTTGCTTACATCAGACCTATTATTTTTCTTGAAGATAGGAGTAACTCTGGCCTCCTTGAACCCCTCCGGTACGGTATTAGTGGTGATTGATAGATTTATTATGTGAGCAATAGGGACTGACAGTTCAAAAGCACCATCTTTTAGGAACTTAGACGGGATGTTATCAGGGCCTGTGCTCTTAGTTGGGTTTAACCTGCTTAGTTCTTTTTGAATGAAGTCATGAGATACACTTACTAGTTGACAACTGTTTGGGGTTACCCCTTTATTGGTATAGTATGTTTGAAACTTATCAGAGTCTGTGTTAAAGGTATTTGATGCAGCTGGTAGTTTACTTACTAGTGTTGATGCAACAGATGTGTAGTAGGAATTAAAGCAATTTGCCACCTTAGATGTTTCGTGGCATACCTCATTATCGATAGTGAGTACTATGTTAGACCTATCTACTGGCTTATGGCTATACCCCAACTGTTTTACTTGTTGCCAGAGCTTTCTGGGGTTATGCTTATATTCTTCAATTTTTGAGCAATAGTGCTTTGCCTTTGCTCCTTTTATAAGCCTCTGTACTCTGTTCCTCACCCTTTGGAATTCATTTAGTGCTGCAATATCCTGTCTGTTTGCTTTAAATCTTTTTAGCAGCTGGTCTCTGAATTTCATATTATCTAATATCTCAGTAGTCATCCAGGGTTCAGTTCTTCGTTTAATCCTAACCTCTTTAACTGGTGCAATATTATTAAGAATGGTAGTGAACATTGTTTTGAATTTTTCCCAGGCATCGTTTACGTCCGTGCAACTTGTTATCTCTGTCCAGTCACAATTGTGTAGCCTATTTACCAGTGTTTCTTTACTGTAGTTTCTAGTTGACCTCATTTTTATTGTCCTGTGTAGGCCTATCCTATCCCTAGTGATTTTCCTGGTGCAGTAAATGATGAAATGATCACTAAGACCTGTGGTAATGACGCCTGACTGACTAATGTTCTCAGCGCGGTTGCAAAGTATGTGGTCAATTAGGGTGGCTGAGAACTGTGTGATCCGGGTTGGTTTATTAATTAGTTGGGTGTAGCTATTTAATCCTAGAATTTGCTTATACCTTTTGCATAGCCCGTTATTTTGTTGCTGAAAACAGATATTGAAGTCGCCCAGTATTATTGTTTCGCAATTGCTTTCAACTCCGGACAAGACTCTGGAAAAGTCTTCTAAGAACTGGTCCTGGGTAGGAGGGCGGTAACTAGTTCCTACTAAGATGGGTTTGGTCTTGGGAAGCAGCACTTCAAACCATAGAATCTCCAGTTTATTGTTATTTAAATCAGGTCTTGGGTTGTAAGCTAAGTCATTTCTAATGTAGGCACATAATGAAAGAGGGTAAAAGTACCCTTTTCAGTAGATCTACTGAAGAAAATGCAGGTACTCTGTAGTATATAAAAGTTAATATGATATATGTAAATATGTATAATAAAAAAAATTCAAAAGAAAGGTTGGTGGGTTAGTTAAGTGGGCTTTAACTCTAGTGACTTTATAAAGGTTGATTGAGTCTGCATGTCACCTGTTCACTACCTTTCAAGAATATTCAGTGTATATACACTGAGTATATACACTTTTCGGTGTATATTCTCTGAAACAGATTGCCTACCTCACCAGTCTGGTAGTTTCTGTATGAGGACATGAAATTGCAATAAAAATATTATTATTATTATTATTATTATTATTATTATTATTATTATTATTATTATTATTATTATTATTATTATTATTATTATTATTATTATTATTATTATTATTATTATTGCAGGAATATTCTGCCCATCATTCGGACGACATCAGCGCAAAATACTCTGCTCGGCTCAATAAGATTGACATGCTAGACGACTACCCGCACGATGACGACTTTCACGACGATTTTCACGACCGTTATTACGAAGATGACGATGAAGATGAAGACGATGAAGACTACGATGACGAAGATGAAGGTGACGACGAAGATGATGATTCAGAAAGTGGTGGTTGTGGAGGTGGAGACGACGACGACGAGGATGACGACGATGAAGAAGAAGACACATTAAGCCCAGTACAAGAGGTGATAGAGGAGTACTTCACAAGATAAATTAACACACCATATACACGAGGAAATTATAGTACAGAGGCTGGAGAGTTCTGTGCATAACTTGCGTTCTAGAATCCTTTATAGTTCGATCTGTGTTGAGGAAAACACATTTCTTTCAGCTCAATAATATTTAGTATAAGGATCTCACTATTATAACCTTCATGTGCTATGTTCACCTCTGCGCTTGCAAGCAAGATCGCGGTTCCTGTGTGTATTTTGTAACTAAGAATTATTTGTAGTGTTTGTACATCATGTACTTTGTGTGTAGTGTTTGTGCATCATGTACTTTGGAATATTTCTCAAAATGTATGCTTAAATGATAGGTTGCAATACTTTAAAAGCTTGTTCATAGGCGTAATTGTGTGGTATGTGTACATTAAGAACCCTAGAAAGCTATTTTAATCTCTCTCTCTCTCTCTCTCTCTCTCTCTCTCTCTCTCTCTCTCTCTCTCTCTCTCTCTCTCTCTCATTTTAGAATTAGGTGGATAAGCACTTTGCAAATATAGGATTCAACTAAATACCATGCAGATAATGACTAGTTTCATCCTGGAACTACCTCAGGACAAATGACTGACTATGGATTACCACACAAACATTATTTAGATGTAACATAAGCAGCAGCAACAGCAGCAGTAGTAATAGTAGTAGTAGTAGTAATAATAATAGTAGTATTAATATTAGTATTGGTATTAGTAGTAGTAGAAGTAGTAGTAGTAGTAGTAGTAGTAGTAGGAGTAGTAGTAGTAGTAGTAGTAGTAGTAGTAGTAGTAGTAGTTATAGCAGTAATTGTTGCAGTGGTGGTAGTAGAAGTAGTAGCTGTAGTAGTAGAAATGGCAGTAGTAACTGTCATACTCTAAATCTTAAATCAGCTCCAATTTTTCCTGACAAATGTGAACACACTTTTTTTTCCTTCAAAAGGGCATTGCAATTCTATCACCCTATCTTTTAAAGCCGTGTTAATGGATAGAGGGAGCAAAGAACGGGAGAGAGCCATCTGCTATAATATCCTTGTCTTAACTATCTAGGCAGAGATAGCCAAGTTAGTGTAAGTCCTTCTCATCAGACAGCCACGGTGGGACAGTAGTGTTTACCGCTGTCTATTTTCTCTTTGTACTTCACTGTGCTTTCGAAAGGAGTCACCTTTCTGCTCGGATCTGACTGCTGGGTGATAAGTGACTCCAGGATACCTCTAAGAGATATTCCTGTACAATGTTCACCTTTACGGGTATAATGTTAATCCAGGGAACAAAGTTCTGCGGTGGGTATCTGGCCCGTAGTTTCTCATGGTAGTAATAGTAGCTGTGTTAGTAACAGTAACAGTTACTGGCATTTATTTATCTCTCTTTTTATCCATTTCAGACCAGCTTTAAAGAGGTGAGAAAGTGCTACTGTCGAGCAAGGAAATCTTTGATTCTTTTTCAGGAGTTTCTAACCTTTCTCTGATGTGTTTGTTACACTGTTTATCTTCTGCACTGAGTGAACTTCATGGCCAATAACAACCTTCAACACGTAGATTCTCGCCAAAATAAAAGCCATTATTGACCATAGAACAAAAGTATCAAAACACAACTTTGTCATAATCGGTTTATATCAAAATAATTATTTCTTAATCGCAAGGTAATTAATTGTTTATGGTTGTATAGTTATTTTTTGAAGTTACTGCATTAATCCTGCTTATCACCACCATGGTGAACACACATCAACAAAGGCCAGTTGACTGGTTGATTCAGGTCTACTCCCAATTATTTTTCATTCCTGAAGTCTTCCCTGACCCTTTCTGGTTGATTAATGGACGGAGGATCAAGCCTCCACCCTTTTTGCGTTGAATAACACACGCAGGTTTGGAACATTACATATATAAAAAAATAAAAAAAAATAATTCCTGCGTTAATCAAACTTGGCCAAGATACACGTGCAAGTTTCCCGTTTTATCCTGTTTATCTGTTTTGTATTTGATCAGTTCGTCGATCATGAACGAGTGATTCCTTAACATGGTCGGATTATCTGTGGCCCATTACTTTAATTATATATTTTGATTATTTTCATTTTAGTTTCTGAATCTTGTGTCATGTTATTTACGATGTAATTATGAACATGACTTTTTTTGGGGGTTGATTAATTTTTGTATTCTGAATTAATTACTATTAGATAACCGAGTTTCATCTTCACATAACTTGAAGTGACCGTTATTCATCTTCACATAACTTGAAATGACCGTTATTCATCTTCACATAACTTGAAATGACCGTTATTCATCTTCACATAACTTGAAATGACCGTTATTCATCTTCACATAACTTGAAATGACCGTGTTTCATCTTCACATAACTTGAAGTGACGGTGTTTCATCTTCACATAACTTGAAGTGACCGTGTTTCATCTTCACATAACTTGAAGTGACGGTGTTTCATCTTCACATAACTTGAAGTGACCGTGTTTCATCTTCACATAACTTGAAGTGACGGTGTTTCATCTTCACATAACTTGAAGTGACCGTGTTTCATCTTCACATAACTTGAAGTGACGGTGTTTCATCTTCACATAACTTGAAGTGACCGCGTTTCATCTTCACATAACTTAAAGTGACCGTGTTTCATCTTCACATAACTTGAAGTGACCGT
The DNA here is from genome assembly GCF_038502225.1 of Cherax quadricarinatus. Classification (NCBI taxonomy): domain Eukaryota; kingdom Metazoa; phylum Arthropoda; class Malacostraca; order Decapoda; family Parastacidae; genus Cherax; species Cherax quadricarinatus. Next base: position 9,824,543 of record NC_091333.1, on the reverse strand, counting down.
GTTTCATCTTCACATAACTTGAAGTGACGGTGTTTCATCTTCACATAACTTGAAGTGACCGTGTTTCATCTTCACATAACTTGAAGTGACCGTGTTTCATCTTCACATAACTTAAAGTGACCGTGTTTCATCTTCACATAACTTGAAGTGACCGTGTTTCATCTTCACATAACTTGAAGTGACCGTGTTTCATCTTCACATAACTTGAAGTGACCGTGTTTCATCTTCACATAACTTGAAGTGACCGTGTTTCATCTTCACATAACTTGAAGTGACCGTTATTCATCTTCACATAACTTGAAGTGACCGTGTTTCACCTTCACATAACTTAAAATGACCGTTGTTCATCTTCACATAACTTAAAGTGACCGTGTTTCATCTTCACATAACTTGAAGTGACCGTGTTTCACCTTCACATAACTTAAAATGACCGTTGTTCATCTTCACATAACTTGAAGTGACCGTGTTTCATCTTCACATAACTTGAAGTGACCGTTATTCATCTTCACATAACTTGAAGTGACCGTGTTTCATCTTCACATAACTTGAAGTGACCGTGTTTCATCTTCACATAACTTGAAGTGACCGTGTTTCATCTTCACATAACTTGAAGTGACCGTGTTTCATCGTCATATAACTTAAAGTGACCGTGTTTCATCTTCACATAACTTGAAGTGACCGTGTTTCATTGTCACATAACTTAAAGTGACCGTGTTTCATCTTCACATAACTTGAAGTGACCGTTATTCATCTTCACATAACTTGAAGTGACCGTGTTTCATCTTCACATAACTTGAAGTGACCGTTATTCATCTTCACATAACTTAAAGTGACCGTGTTTCATCTTCACATAACTTAAAGTGACGGTGTTTCATCTTCACATAACTTAAAGTGACCGTGTTTCATCTTCACATAACTTGAAGTGACCGTGTTTCATCTTCACATAACTTGAAGTGACCGTGTTTCATCTTCACATAACTTAAAGTGACCGTGTTTCATCTTCACATAACTTGAAGTGACCGTGTTTCATCTTCACATAACTTGAAGTAACCGTTGTTCATCTTCACATAACTTAAAGTGACCGTGTTTCATCTTCACATAACTTGAAGTGACCGTGTTTCATCTTCACATAACTTGAAGTGACCGTTGTTCATCTTCACATAACTTAAAGTGACCGTGTTTCATCTTCACATAACTTGAAGTAACCGTTGTTCATCTTCACATAACTTAAAGTGACCGTGTTTCATCTTCACATAACTTGAAGTGACCGTGTTTCATCTTCACATAACTTGAAGTAACCGTTGTTCATCTTCACATAACTTAAAGTGACCGTGTTTCATCTTCACATAACTTGAAGTGACCGTGTTTCATCTTCACATAACTTGAAGTGACCGTGTTTCATCTTCACATAACTTGAAGTGACCGTGTTTCATCTTCACATAACTTGAAGTGACCGTGTTTCACCTTCACATAACTTGAAGTGACCGTGTTTCATCTTCACATAACTTGAAGTGACCGTGTTTCATCTTCACATAACTTAAAGTGACCGTGTTTCATCTTCACATAACTTAAAGTGACCGTGTTTCATCTTCACATAACTTGAAGTGACCGTGTTTCATCTTCACATAACTTGAAGTGACCGTGTTTCATCTTCACATAACTTGAAGTGACCGTGTTTCATCTTCACATAACTTGAAGTGACCGTGTTTCATCTTCACATAACTTGAAGTGACCGTGTTTCATCTTCACATAACTTAAAGTGACCGTGTTTCATCTTCACATAACTTGAAGTGACCGTGTTTCATCTTCACATAACTTAAAGTGACCGTGTTTCATCTTCACATAACTTGAAGTGACCGTGTTTCATCTTCACATAACTTAAAGTGACCGTGTTTCATCTTCACATAACTTGAAGTGACCGTGTTTCATCTTCACATAACTTAAAGTGACCGTGTTTCATCTTCACATAACTTGAAGTGACCGTGTTTCATCTTCACATAACTTGAAGTGACCGTGTTTCATCTTCACATAACTTGAAGTGACCGTTATTCATCTTCACATAACTTGAAGTGACCGTGTTTCATCTTCACACTAGCAATGGTCGTAAATGTACTTCATCACTGCCAATGTTAAGATTCAGTTTTTTTGTGGAAATATAAGATTGTGTTGATGCTGAGAAGTAATACTCTAGTAAGGGTATAAATAATATAAAGGAAAATAAAGCAAGAGAGCGGACTTATGCAGGTTCGAATTCTACCTAATATATATATATATATATATATATATATATATATATATATATATATATATATATATATATATATATATATATATATATATATATATATATATATATATATATATATATATATATATATATATATATATATATATATATATATACAATTACATTCTCATGGAACACAGTTCAATATGTTCTTCGAGAATGTAATTGTGAGATCACGAAAGCCCCTGGAATGTGTTACATTATCCATGAATCAACAAGTATATATGCATATACTCTTGCGTGTCAATAGGAAATTTTGCTTGTGCTCTACTCTAGACAATGCCGTTTTTATGCCATTTTTTGCAAATAAATATGTGAAAAAAGATGATTTTCATTCTATTTTAAAATAATCTTCCTTAGTAATTTTTCATCTTTGTGTTGTCATGGGATCAGAGTTGTGTTCGTGGTGCCCTACTTGTGCTGCTTAGTTACATACAGGTAGAGGCGAGTGTGTGTGTGTGTGTGTGTGTGTGTGTGTGTGTGTGTATGTACTCACCTAGTTGTACTCACCTAGTTGAGGTTGCGGGGGTCGAGTCCGAGGTCCTGGCCCCGCCTCTTCACTGATCGCTACTAGGTCACTCTCCCTGAGCCGTGAGCTTTATCATACCTCTGCTTAAAGCTATGTATGGATCCTGCCTCCAGTACATCGCTTCCCAAACTATTCCACTTACTGACTACTCTGTGGCTGAAGAAATACTTCCTAACATCCCTGTGATTCATCTGTGTCTTCAGCTTCCAACTGTGTCCCCTTGTTACTGTGTCCAATCTCTGGAACATCCTGTCTTTGTCCACCTTGTCAATTCCTCTCAGTATTTTGTATGTCGTTATCATGTCCCCCCTATCTCTCCTGTCCTCCAGTGTCGTCAGGTTGATTTCCCTTAACCTCTCCTCGTAGGACATACCTCTTAACTCTGGGACTAGTCTTGTTGCAAACCTTTGCACTTTCTCTAGTTTCTTCACGTGCTTGGCTAGGTGTGGGTTCCAAACTGGTGCCGCATACTCCAATATGGGCCTAACATACACGGTGTACAGGGTCCTGAATGATTCCTTATTAAGATGTCGGAATGCTGTTCTGAGGTTTGCTAGGCGCCCATATGCTGCAGCAGTTATTTGGTTGATGTGCGCTTCAGGAGATGTGCCTGGTGTTATACTCACCCCAAGATCTTTTTCCTTGAGTGAGGTTTGTAGTCTCTGACCCCCTAGACTGTACTCCGTCTGCGGCCTTCTTTGCCCTTCCCCAATCTTCATGACTTTGCACTTGGTGGGATTGAACTCCAGGAGCCAATTGCTGGACCAGGTCTGCAGCCTGTCCAGATCCCTTTGTAGTTCTGCCTGGTCTTCGATCGAGTGTATTCTTCTCATCAACTTCACGTCATCTGCAAACAGGGACACCTCAGAGTCTATTCCTTCCGTCATGTCGTTCACAAATACCAGAAACAGCACTGGTCCTAGGACTGACCCCTGCGGGACCCCGCTGGTCACAGGTGCCCACTCTGACACCTCGCCACGTACCATGACTAGCTGCTGTCTTCCTGACAAGTATTCCCTGATCCATTGTAGTGCCTTCCCTGTTATCCGTGCTTGGTCCTCCAGTTTTTGCACCAATCTCTTGTGTGGAACTGTGTCAAACGCCTTCTTGCAGTCCAAGAAAATGCAATCCACCCACCCCTCTCTCTCTTGTCTTACTGCTGTCACCATGTCATAGAACTCCAGTAGGTTTGTGACACAGGATTTCCCGTCCCTGAAACCATGTTGGCTGCTGTTGATGAGATCATTCCTTTCTAGGTGTTCCACCACTCTTCTCCTGATAATCTTCTCCATGATTTTGCATACTATACATGTCAGTGACACTGGTCTGTAGTTTAATGCTTCATGTCTGTCTCCTTTTTTAAAGATTGGGACTACATTTGCTGTCTTCCATGCCTCAGGCAATCTCCCTATTTCGATAGATGTATTGAATATTGTTGTTAGGGGTACACATAGCGCCTCTGCTCCCTCTCTCAATACCCATGGGGAGATGTTATCTGGCCCCATTGCATTTGAGGTATCTAGCTCACTCAGAAGCCTCTTCACTTCTTCCTCGGTTGTGTGCACTGTGTCCAGCACTTGGTGGTGTGCCCCACCTCTCCGTCTTTCTGGAGTCCCTTCTGTCTCCTCTGTGAACACTTCTTTGAATCTCTTGTTGAGTTCTTCACATACTTCACGGTCATTTCTTGTTGTCTCTCCTCCTTCCTTCCTTAGCCTGATTACCTGGTCCTTGACTGTTGTTTTCCTCCTGATGTGGCTGTACAACAGTTTCGGGTCAGATTTGGCTTTCGCTGCTATGTCATTTTCATATTGTCTTTGGGCCTCCCTTCTTATCTGTGCATATTCGTTTCTCGCTCTACGACTGTTCTCCTTATTCTCCTGGGTCCTTTGCCTTCTATATTTCTTCCATTCCCTAGCACACTTGGTTTTTGCCTCCCTGCACCTTTGGGTAAACCATGGGCTCATCCTGGCTTTTTCATTAATCCTGTTACCCTTGGGTACAAACCTCTCCTCAGCCTCCTTGCATTTTGTTGCTACATATTCCATCATCTCATTAACTGGCTTCCCTGCCAGTTCTCTGTCCCACTGAACCCCGTTCAGGTAGTTCCTCATTCCTGTGTAGTCCCCTTTCTTGTAGTTTGGCTTCATTCGTCCTGGCCTTCCTGCTTCTCCCTCCACTTGTAGCTCTACTGTGTATTCGAAGCTTAAAACCACATGGTCACTGGCCCCAAGGGGTCTTTCATATGTGATGTCCTCGATATCTGCACTACTGAAGGTGACTACTAAGTCCAGCCTTGCTGGTTCATCCTCTCCTCTCTCTCTTGTAGTGTCCCTTACGTGTTGGTACATGAAGTTCTCCAGTACCACCTCCATCATCTTAGCCCTCCATGTATCTTGGCCCCCATGTGGGTCCAAGTTCTCCCAATCGATCTCCTTGTGGTTAAAGTCACCCATGATCAGGAGCTTTGCCCTACATGCATGAGCTCTTCTGGCCACTCTAGCCAGTGTGTCAACCATCGCTCTATTGCTCTCGTCGTACTCTTGCCTTGGCCTCCTGCTGTTCTGTGGTGGGTTATACATCACTGCTAATACCACCTTGGGACCTCCAGAGTGAAGTGTTCCCACTATGTAATCACTTTCTTCTCCGCTATCTCCTCTCTCCAGCTCATCAAAATTCCAGCGATTTTTGATCAGCAACCCCCCACCCCCCCCTGTTCCCTCTGTCTTTCCTCAGGATTTGGTATCCCGTTGGAAAGATGGCATCTGTTATCATACCTGTAAGCTTGGTTTCTGTGAGAGCTATGATGTCCGGTGATGCTTCTTTGACTCTTTCATGCCACTCCTCCCACTTATTTGTTATTCCATCAGCGTTTGTGTACCATACCTTCAGTTTCCTTTCCAACACTGTGGTTTGGGGGGCCTGTGAGGGTGGGAGACCTGGTGGCATACTGGTGGAGGCTGTGGGTATGGATTGTAGTGTGTGTTGGGATGGTGTGATAGGTTGTATGGTTCTGAGAGTAGTTGTGTGTGTGCTTGCCCTTGCTGTTCTGTCCTGCTCTGGCTGACCTCTGCTGGTTCCCTCCTTGTCTCTTTTCCTAGCTCCTTTCGCTTTTTTGTCCTCTCCCTCAGCTGCTGTCGTTCTGATTTTGTTCTGTCTCTGTCTAGGAACACCCTCTTGTACTCTTCCGAGTATATCAATCGTGGTTCTCTTGGAGGATCCTGTTCCGCACTGTTTCCGTCCTGAGAATCAGCTTGATTGGTCGGTTTCTCCCCTTCGAGTACCCCCCTATTCTCTGAAAATTTACAATCTCGTCCATCTCTTCACCTATTTCCGTGATGATTTTCTCAATCTCCTTTCTTTCTTCCTGCTTCTTTCTCCCTGATTTTGCCCTTTCTTCCTCCCATTGCCTCACCCTCTGTGACTCTGGATCCTGCCTGTATGTGGTCAGTTTCTCCCTTGATTTTTCCAGTG
>NC_091333.1:9800756-9813256 GCF_038502225.1 Cherax quadricarinatus | reverse complement strand
CATAGCTTTAAGCAGAGGTATGATAAAGCTCACGGCTCAGGGAGAGTGACCTAGTAGCGATCAGTGAAGAGGCGGGGCCAGGAGCTCGGACTCGACCCCTGCAACCTCAACTAGGTGAGTACAACTAGGTGAGTACACACACACACACACACACACACATACACATACACATACACACACACACATACACATACACACACACACACGTAAGAAAGACAAACTATACAGTATTGCTACTCATTTTATTGATAACATCAAGTCACGAAAAGCAGATGGCTTATAAAAGCACGAATAAAATAGCCAATAATTTATAAAAAAAATAAAAAAATATATAACTTTTTATGGGTAAGAAGTAGAGAGAGCATCTGAAGAATATAATGGACAAACTAAAAAAAAATCGTCATCAAATTCGTCTTCATCAATGATAACCTTCGTTATTTTAATCATCTTTCGGCTTCTTCTTCTTCTTCTCTTCTTCTTCCTCTTCCTTTTCCTTCTTCTTCTTTTTATCCTTTTTGTCCTCATCATCATCATCGTCATCCTCGTCATCTTCATCCTCCTCGTTCTCCCCATCATCCTCCTCGTCATCGTCATCTCTACAACAATATAAATATCTTACGATATCATCCTCCAACAAAATCGTACAGACATTCAAGATTTTCATATTGATTTGCAAGAATACATTAACTGGAATAACGAAGCTTACGTAAGTAAGTTTATCTAGGAACAAGTACACATAAATACACTTACACAAATTATCATACATAGTAACATATGTTTACATTACCTATGATAAACTCTCCCCCAAAAAAGACAGACAAAGTGACTTAGTTTCAATGCTTGATTACTTCATATAAGTCTTTTAAATAGCAGTGATATATATTTTTTATTACCACCAAAATTTCATACCCCCACTTGTGGCTACCCTGAGGCAGGGAAAATTGTTCAAGGTTCTACCAGAGCTGTGTTCACTTGGTATACACAGCACAGGATGTTTTTCTTGTCATTCTCAAGCATGTAGAATGACATTCTTGGTATACGTCTTCATACTCCGTCCTGTTCCATCATATCATGTAAGATAGTTGTTTTTTTCTGTAATATTTCATCAAGTAGGAGAGATTTCCTATCATAGTCCATCATCCAGGAAGGCAATCCTGTTCTGCTCTATCAGGCAGGATGATTTTCCTGGCATACTGCATCACGTAGAATGGTTTTCCTGGCAAGATGACTTTTCAGTCATGCTCCATTACACACGATGGTTTTCCTGGTTACACCAGCTCACAGGATACCTCTCCTGATATACTCCATCACACAGGATACCTCTCCTGATATACTCCATCACACAGGATACCTCTCCTGATATGCTCCATCACACAGGATACCTCTCCTGATATGCTCCATCACACAGGATACCTCTCCTGATATACTCCATCACACAGGATACCTCTCCTGATATGCTCCATCACACAGGATACCTCTCCTGATATACTCCATCACACAGGATACCTCTCCTGATATGCTCCATCACACAGGATACCTCTCCTGATGTACTCCATCACACAGGATACCTCTCCTGATATACTCCATCACACAGGATACCTCTCCTGATATGCTCCATCACACAGGATACCTCTCCTGATATACTCCATCACACAGGATACCTCTCCTGATATGCTCCATCACACAGGATACCTCTCCTGATATGCTCCATCACACAGGATACCTCTCCTGATATACTCCATCACACAGGATACCTCTCCTGATATGCTCCATCACACAGGATACCTCTCCTGATATACTCCATCACACAGGATACCTCTCCTGATATGCTCCATCACACAGGATACCTCTCCTGATATGCTCCATCACACAGGATACCTCTCCTGATATACTCCATCACACAGGATACCTCTCCTGATATGCTCCATCACACAGGATACCTCTCCTGATATGCTCCATCACACAGGATACCTCTCCTGATATACTCCATCACACAGGATACCTCTCCTGATATACTCCATCACACAGGATACCTCTCCCGATATGCTCCATCACACAGGATACCTCTCCTGATATACTCCATCACACAGGATACCTCTCCTGATATACTCCATCACACAGGATACCTCTCCTGATATACTCCATCACACAGGATACCTCTCCTGATATACTCCATCACACAGGATACCTCTCCTGATATACTCCATCACACAGGATACCTCTCCTGATATACTCCATCACACAGGATACCTCTCCTGATATACTCCATCACACAGGATACCTCTCCTGATATACTCCATCACACAGGATACCTCTCCTGATATGCTCCATCACACAGGATACCTCTCCTGATATACTCCATCACACAGGATACCTCTCCTGATATACTCCATCACACAGGATACCTCTCCTGATATACTCCATCACACAGGAAGATTCCTCTCACCTACTCTACCACGGTGTATGGTCCTCTTGTCATACTCCATCATACAGGATGATTTTAGTTTCTTATACTTGTATTACCTGCTTACATTACCTCCTTATATTACGTGCTTAAAAATACACTTTTAAGGTTTCACTTACAAGTTCTCGTTTAACGACGATAGCAGATCCTTGTTAACGAAGACACATGAGCAAAGAAAGCTTTCATTGCCACAACGTTTCGCTCCACGTAGAGCTTTATCGAAACGTTTCCACAAAATTTCTTCATTGCTGTCGGATGTCTTCGTATCTATCCTTGCTAATATTTGGTGTTCAAACTGGATGTCGTGAAAATACTGTTGTATGGTAATCGATCCTTATCGATACTGTTGTATGGTAATCGATCCTTATCGATACTGTTGTATGGTGATCGATCCTTATCGATACTGTTGTATGGTGATCGATCCTTATCGATACTGTTGTATGGTATTCGATCCTTATCGATACTGTTGTATGGTTATCGATCCTTATCGATACTGTTGTATGGTAATCGATCCTGATCGAGGAAACAGTAAAAGTTCTTTTTTCTTCTGTTTTTTAGAAAAGGTAGTAAAATATTATCCAAAAATAATGTACTATATGTTAGTACACAAATAACACACAGTTATTAAGGACAGGATTGGACGAAACAGTCTAAAGATTTATGTCGAAAGGAGGAGCGCTACAGCAGGCCTACTGGCCTATACTTGGCATGTTCTTGTCAGTCCCAAAGCCATATTACACTTACCTCTTGACCCGGGAGGCTGCTGCCTGCTGTGCACTAGCATCATCTTCTGCGAACCCAGGTGCCAAAGGAGTGTCAGAGAAGAGAGTGCCATATGTGGCACCTACAAGGGCTGCTAGGCCCAGCAGCATTATTGACAGTCTGGAAAGGATGACTTTTTAGTTTAATATCTTTATTATGCTATTATGCCCCCCATACCCATCCTGTGGGCGGCAGTCACACCATACCCATCCAGTGGGCAGTAGTCAAAAAATTGTAGAGGTACATAATGGGTCTAGGGACATGAGACAGGTCGGTTTTTAGGCAATATAGCGAGAGGATTGTTCCAAGTGTAGCTGAGATGTTTATTTTTATGTAATGAACATTTTTCGGGGAGAAAAATGATATTTTTTTATTAAATAAATATTGAAAACGTCAGCAGTGTGCTGCTACCCTATTGTGCATGATAGTTACACAGTGTTTTCCTGTCATATTCCATCATGCAGAATGGGGTTTATACAAGGTGTTAAAATCTGTTAGCCTAAGCTGGGATACTTCAAGGAAATGGGTAGAGAGGAAGAAGAAAGAGAGAAGGGGAGAAAAGGTGAGGAAATTATTTAAGGTGGGAGAATAATAGATGACGAAAAATATTTAAGGAAAGAGTGGCAAGAGAAAATTTTGAAAACAACGATAAAATATAATGGCTTCCTTTAGCACACCGACTTTACTATACTCCGATTGTATCTCTTTTAGGATCTTCCCAATATATGATTCGAGATTATCAGAACCTTAATATTATCCCCAAGGCGTCGTGTGGAAACTGTGAATCCATGCAACCACGCTAAAACATTCTGGATTATAAAAATTAAAAATTAAAAGGCTTTTAAGTCGTCACTGTAGGTCAGAAGCCTAGCAGTTGGTTTCAAGATAATGTAAATTAGAAACCCCTTTCCTTCATTCTCCCTTAAAAAACAAAAAAGCTAAAAACACATGATGCCTTCAGACACTTTTCTTGACTAATCTTCTTTGATGAAACTATTTTCTTAGCGAAATCTTGTTCTGCTCTTAGAATCTTTACCTAACCTAAAACTTACCTCATGTTGCGTGAGGGAGAGCGTCTGGCTGCAACCTGTTATGTTGTGCGACACAACAAGACTAAGGAGAGAGAGAGATGTGGGATCCCTTTATAAGAGGGAGATGGACTCCCTGGGTCTTCCTGGCTCCAACTCCTCCTTGGGTCTTCCCAGTACCCAAAAGATACCAGGAACTACCACTTTTCTGTCCTCGCTGTGACGACCGCTGCAGTTTGAAAATATAAAAAGAAATAATATTTATTTTCGTCCGAGTACATGGCTTTTCACAGCTTCGTCGTGTATAAGGTACGGCACATATATTTAGTTTAGCCATAAATATAATGCATTTATTTAATCCAACACCACTGTTAAGAACGGAAACAATGAGGAAACGGAGTGTGGTAGGCGAAAGAAGAAAATGAGGAAGAACAGAAGAGAAACAGGATCGAAGGAGCAGTAGGAGGAGTAAGAGAAAGAGGAAGGTGTGGGTCTGGGATTAGGAGGGTGAGGGAGGATCCGTGAGCCGTGAGTCGCCTCTCCCACTCATTTTTTAAGATTGTCTTCAGATTAGCTTAGTGTCGGAGAGGCAGTCGTGATGGATATAAATAATGACTCTATCTAAAATAAATTAATTGACAGATATACATGAAGCTTTATAGCTGAACATCTCCCTTAATTTCATATTTATAAGAGAAATCAATGGCCTTACATCTCTCAGCCAAATTCTTTAATGTAGATGAGACTTCCTCTAAAAATATGTTTTGTTATCGTCTGCGATATCTTTCTCTGTTTAAAAAAAACCTGAAGTTTCTGCGTGACGCTGGTCAACCTTGCCAAGATCCGGGTCACGTTGGTGGGAAATATTTCATACTGGACAAACGCCTACGCAAGATGGACACAAATGCAACCCTCGTGCGATCTGACCTCTCTCACGACACGACTGTATCAAGCATCGCCTGTCTAAAGAGCACACTGTTGACATGGCTCATTATTTTGTAATTTGTTCATGATTGTAACCATATATAGACGTGTAGATGATTCATTATTACCTTTGTATCTTGGTCATGATTGTGACCAGATCTACCTTGAGTTCATTGCCTTTGTAACTTGTTCAGCTATCAAATCTTTCGGGCCCAGTCCCTGGACCAATTATGTACCTCTGTAATCCTTTGACTACCGCCCACAGGATAGGTGTGGGGTGCATAATAAACATAAACTAACTGTTGACAGCAGTGAAGAAGAAACCCAAGCTGCGGGACACGTTTTTATTGGGACAGAGTCTCGTTCTGTTGTAAAGACAGAAATGTTACCTTAATAAAATATAATTCTCCTCCAGCCTACGGCTGGTTTTCAGTCATGTTATGATGAAAAAGATACCAAACTGAAAACAAGATCCTCCAGATCTAAACCCACACTGTGGGAATTAGGAGTTAAGGATTATAGCTGTCTTATTAGGAGGTAAGCGCTAAACCTCTACGGGTCATATAGCGCATGGGAATTAGGAGGTAATCAGGTTTAAATCTCCCCCCCCCCCCGATTCCCCTGCTAAAGAAAGAGAGGGAGTGGCTCCGATTCCCTGGATGTCGAGCTATGAACTGAGGATCGAGCTTCTAACTCTCAATACTTTGAAGAAAAGTATGCTGCATCCTTTTCCACCTGACTGGATGAATTCTTGGCTAATATCCAGGTGGTTCATTGAAAGTTCTAGCGTCTGAAGTAAGTTTTAATCCGAAAGACCTTAAACTCTTTTAAATATATTTCTTCCCTCTCTCTCTCTCTCTCTCTCTCTCTCTCTCTCTCTATATATATATATATATATATATATATATATATATATATATATATATATATATATATATGTGTGTGTGTGTGTGTGTATGTGTGTGTGTGTGTGTGTGTGTGTGTGTGTGTGTGTGTGTGTGTGTGTGTGTGTATGTGTATACTTGGTAATTTTTGTCATATACGGAATGTCTTGTGGTATATTAAAGAAAATAGATTTCTTAATGCATTACTTTATTAGCCAACAGAGATAATAATTTATTTCTAAGTAGCAAAGAAATTTGCATTATTAAGCTTTACACAGAAAGATATGATGCTCCACTAATCGCTCTTTTTGCCCCGTATATATCTTTTTTTTTTTTTTTTTTGAGTTCTTTTTGTTTATAGGTAATAACACCAGTACCTTTTATTTTTCTTATTATATGTTAATCTTTACAATACTGAGCTTCAGAACCTTTCCTGAAGGAGAAAGTGTCCTAGGTAATGTGCAAGCCGTCATAAGTGAAACGTAAGTATTTTTAAGTGAAATATATCATGTTTTCAAGTGAAAAAGTGAGTCGTTTTTATTAGTCACGAAGGTCATCGTAAGTGAAAATTACGTCTTTTCAAGTGAAATTTAGGATGTATTTAAGGGACAAGAAGGAAGTCTCAAGTGGAAAATTGGTTGTCTTAAGTGATAGGAAATCTCATGTTATTTTGTCAAAGGATATCTATTTTCCAACAGCAGCGGTTGTTTTGGTTGTGGTGGTTGTTGTGGTTGATGTGGTGGATGAACGTCTTCGGTTGTTACTCTCGTTACTCTCTTCACTGCTACTGGAGTGATGCCACCAGAAACGCCTGTTGTTGTTGGCGACTTTCAGATCAATTCTTTTGTAATCGCTCTCGTTGCTGCTTGTGTCGTTGCTATTTGAGTCCCAGCTGTCGCTGCTGCAAACAATTAAAAGAGAAATGCTTAGAAAATGATAATACATACTGTACACAATAAGGGCAAGTTGAAGAGTAAGACACATGCTAAATCAAGCCAAGAGTTTGACCATCTTCCATCAGGGCCGAAGGGACTAATCACCTCAAAAGTACGTCTCCACTTCTGTCTCCAAGACTGTAATCACCTCTTTGTTCGACAGTATTCGTCGGTAAAGATGCCTCATTTTGAACACGTGTCTTACTCATCAATAATACTTTGAATTATTAAATTAATTAGGGAGAAGTGTTAACCTCGAAATGGTCATTGCAACGCCTGGGGACTGAAGGGTAATGAAATTAAAGCCACGAAATGGAAGGGTAGGTCTAATTCCTCAGACCAAATCCATCGACACTTTTGAAGCAATGATTTCCTTAATGGAAATTATTTTCGTGTTTATTCTCCTTAAAGATGAATGCCTCCTGTTCCCCCAGGGGCTGTATGACCCCCATTTATGTTTAGCGCTCTACCATAAATGCAATGATAACAGTAGAAAACAAAAAGTCTTGAGGGATGAGAAAGAATCAAGATTATTCATCAATAGGAGAAACTTATGATATTTCTGACGATAATAACTACTTTATTTACTATGATTCTGAAGAGGGATTCACATGGTGTCGTTCATGAATAACACTGAGTCTAAACAGGGATTCACAACGGTATGTTCCTGGATAACAGAGCGAACAGGGATTCACAAAGGTGTGCTTCTAAATAACATTGAGCCTGCACAGGGATTCAAAAGAGATCTTCATTGAATAACACGGACTCAGAAGGAGTCGTTCCTGCTTTCCAATTGTCTGAACATGTATGTGCATTTCTCCTACTCGTTTACAGTTTATTTACTAGCGAAATTCATTAAAAAGCTCAAATCAAAATAATAGCTCCTAGGTACTCCTAATACAGCCTCTCTCTCTCTCTCTCTCTCTCTCTCTCTCTCTCAGACACATCGCTTCTACAATAAGAAATATCTATTCCTCCCTCAACTAGGCACATATAAGGCTGCGTACTAGTCCTGGCGAAAATCAACGGGGTCTCGTAAGGCCTTTCGAAGTCGTTCATGGTTGTCGTGCCTGCCAGGCAGGGCGTGGCATAGAACCACACACACTAGGGCAATGCAACCAAGCAGCTGCAAGGTGAACCTGTTGGAGTAAATCAGAAAGTGATAACAGTGATGAATATAATGATTATGCTGATAACAATGATGATGACTCGGACACACACACACACACACACACACACTCTTGAACGCTTCTAGCTGGACATCCTACTCATTTCGATATATATATATATATATATATATATATATATATATATATATATATATATATATATATATATATATATATATATATATATATATATATATATATGTATATATATATATATATATATATATATATATATATATATATATATATATATATATATATATATATATATATATATATATATATATATGTCGTGCCGAATATGTAAAACTGGTCAATTAGCAAGAACTCATTTAAAATTAAGTCCTTTCTAAATATATTTTAGATTTGTTTACAATAATTTAATACTAAACAAACACAGTGAAATACATTTTTTTCGTTAGGTTCAAAATGATTTTGGCGAAATTATTGCATACACAAATTTTCGCATGTCCTGTATGGCAAGATGAGCGTTGCTATTTAAGCCAAGATGGCAAGTTCTGCCTATTCGGCACGACATATATATATATATATATATATATATATATATATATATATATATATATATATATATATATATATATATATATATATATATATATATATATATATATATATATATATATATATATATATATATATATATATACATGTATATATATATAATTATATATATATATATATATATATATATATATATATATATATCTTTCTTTCAACACACCGGCCGTATCCCACCGAGGCGGGGTGGCCCAAAAGGAAAAACGAAAGTTTCTCCCTTCACATTTAGTAACATATACAGGAGAAGAGGTTACTAGCCCCTTGCTCCCGGCATTTTAGTTGCCTCTTACAACACGCATGGCTTACGGAGGAAGAATTCTGTTCCACTTCCCCATGGAGATAAGAGGAAATAAACAAGAATAAGAACTAGAAAGAAAATAGAAGAAAACCCAGAGGGGTGTGTATATATGTGCTTGTACATGTATGTGTAGTGTGACCTAAGTGTAAGTAGAAGTAGCAAGACGTACCTGAAATCTTGCATGTTCATGAGACAGAAAAAAGGACACTACGAAAAATTATTGATATATTTAAAAAATAATGCATTTAAAAATCAAAAGAAAGGGTCACAAACTAATATGCTGCCAAAATTGCTAACCTTGCCTGACTAATGATACAAAATTAAAATTTACGTATAAAATTGATTAACTGTGTGAAGAACTGTATAAATTTAGTAGAGGTGTTAAGCTGACTGCTCATTCTCGTCGTATCCAAGGATTCCATAACGATAAAGTAAAGTCACAGTGTTACTGAAGTCGTAAGTGTAAAGTCCGCAGAGTTATGAGGTGGATGGTGGAGTGTCGGTGGTTCCTGACTGAAGAGTCGGGCAATATGAACACTGAAAGCCCGTACAGTAACATTTACTCATATGCTCGGTGTTTAATGTACCGTGAAGTACTCCCTATGTACCTAGAAGTACTGTTTCATCTCTTCAATGAACGATACTGTACCTCAGGCCACAGGGAAGAGGATCCACTTGAAAACAGTTCCCGTATAATGCTAATTAGTGGATGCAAATTCAAAGTTAATATGAGAAAAGAAGTTCCTTAATATATTTCGCAATTCATGATCAATGTGCAAGTTTCTTAAGGCTACTTAATGTATTGCATAAATTTAGAAACTGTGAAGGTTTCTAGAAATTATCCAAATGGGATTTGAAATTTTTTTTCAGCAAACTAAAATAGTTTATCTTGATGAACATTTTGTGGAAGATAATTCAACAAAAACCTAACCTCAGTATCAAACAGATCCTAACTCAGACATATACCATGGTAGTAGTAGTAGTAGCAGTAGTAGTAGTAGTAGTAGAAGTAGTAGTAGTAGTATCAGCAGTAGTAGTAGCATCAGTAGTGATGCTAGCACTACTGCTGTAATAATCTCTGAGTGTAATAATCTCTGTTTCTAACTTTCATTTTAAATACCTGTGAGCGTTTATTTCACGCTCTTGGGTAAGTGTTTTGCCTCATTTTTCAGACGGACAGAAAAGTGGGATGAATGAAGGGCAGTGACAGAGATCTTTTTACCAGACAAACTTAACCTCAGCTCTCTGAACAGAAATAGATCATTAGCTCACGTGCTGGTTCTCTCTCCCATGTAGAAATCAATAAAGACGGAGAAAGCTAACTGGAAGTATTAGGATCACTCACCTCATTCTGGAGTTCTCTTCTGCTGTAGATGTGGAAGAGTAAGGCAGGCAGGGAGAAGGTATGAATGACTTTCCCTGATGAACGAAGGCCTTTTTATACACCTTTTAAGCCCCACCTGTGGGTAATTAGGTAACACTTGTAACTCCTATACTGCCAGCCGTCTATACGAGTATGCAAATGTGACATTAACTCACAGGGTCTCTCTACAGGTAATTTATTTCTTGTAATTACTCAGAAAAAACATGAATAAACTGATCGATTTCATTACTAACACAGGTGCGTTTTATGTGATTTTACAGTTTAATACGTTTTTCTTTAACCTTAACATAACCGATTGATTAAGAAGAACTCGAAGGTTCTTAAGTCGTCCTAAGACTAGTGTATTTTCCACTATGTTTCAGTTGCATGTTTCTACTGTTTACACCGTCTTGTGCAAGACATGTAAAAAAAATTTACAAATGAAAGGAGTGTAAAGTAAGTCATGTGTGTGTGTACTCACCTAATTGTACTCACCTAATTGTGGTTGCAGGGGTCGAGACTCAGCTCCTGGCCCCGCCTCTTCACTGATCGCTACTGGATCCTCTCTCTCTCTGCTTCCTGAGCTTTGTCATACCTCTTCTTAAAACTATGTATGGTTCCTGCCTCCACTACTTCACTTGCTAGGCTATTCCACTTGCTGACAACTCTATGACTGAAGAAATACTTCCTAACGTCCCTGTGACTCGTCTGAGTCTTCAGCTTCCAGTTGTGACCCCTTGTCCCTGTGTCCCCTCTCTGGAACATCCTATCTCTGTCCACCTTGTCTATTCCCCGCAGTATCTTGTATGTCGTTATCATGTCTCCCCTGACCCTTCTGTCCTCCAGTGTCGTCAGTCCGATTTCCCTTAACCTTTCCTCGTACGACATTCCCTTGAGCTCTGGGACTAGCCTTGTTGCAAACCTTTGTACTTTCTCTAACTTCTTGACGTGCTTGACCAGGTGTGGGTTCCAGACTGGTGCTGCATACTCCAGTATGGGCCTAACATACACAGTGTACAGTGTCTTGAACGATTCCTTATTAAGGTATCGGAACGCTATTCTCAGGTTTGCCAGGCGCCCGTATGCTGCAGCGGTTATTTGGTTGATGTGTGCCTCCGGTGATGTGCTCGGTGTTATGGTCACCCCAAGGTCTTTCTCCCTGAGTGAGGTCTGTAGTCTTTGTCCACCTAGCCTATACTCTGTCTGCGGTCTTCTTTGCCCCTCCCCAATCTTCATGACTTTGCATTTGGCTGGATTGAATTCGAGAAGCCAGTTACTGGACCACATGTCCAGCCTCTCCAGGTCTCTTTGCAGTCCTGCCTCATCCTCGTCCGATTTAATTCTTCTCATCAACTTCACGTCATCTGCGAACAGGGACACTTCAGAGTCTATTCCTTCCATCATGTCGTTCACATATATCAAAAATAGCACTGGTCCTAGAACTGACCCCTGTGGGACCCCGCTCGTAACAGGCGCCCACTGTGATACCTCTTCACGTACCATGACTCGTTGCTGCCTCCCTGTCAGGTATTCCCTTATCCATTGCAGTGCCCTTCCTTTTACGTGTGCCTGATCCTCCAGCTTCTGCACTAATCTCTTGTGGGGAACTGTGTCAAAGGCCTTCCTGCAGTCTAGGAAAACGCAATCTACCCAACCCTCTCTCTCATGTCTTACTTCTGTTACCTTGTCATAAAACTCCAGGAGGTTTGTGATACAAGATTTGCCTTCCATGAACCCATGCTGGTTTTCATTTATAATCTTGTTCCTTTCCAGGTGTTCGACCACTCTCCTCCTGATAATCTTCTCCATGACTTTGCACACAATACATGTCAGAGACACAGGTCTGTAGTTTAGTGCCTCGTTTCTGTTTCCTTTCTTAAATATGGGGACTACATTAGCTGTCTTCCATTTCTCAGGTAGTTGCCCAGTTTCAAGGGATGTGTTGAAGATTGTGGTTAGAGGCACACACAGCATCTCTGCTCCTTCTCTAAGGACCCATGGGGAGATGTTGTCCGGTCCCATCGCCTTTGAGGTGTCAAGGTCACTTAAGAGCTTCTTCACCTCCTCCTCAGTTGTTCGTATGTCATCCAACAC
>NC_091333.1:9790756-9795756 GCF_038502225.1 Cherax quadricarinatus | reverse complement strand
ACACAGCATCTCTGCTCCTTCTCTAAGGACCCATGGGGAGATGTTGTCCGGTCCCATCGCCTTTGAGGTGTCAAGGTCACTTAAGAGCTTCTTCACCTCCTCCTCAGTTGTTCGTATGTCATCCAACACTTGTTGGTATATTCCCTCTTGATGTTCCCTTCTGTGCTGTCTTCCCACAGCCCTTCCTGTCTCTACTGTAAAAACTTCCTTAAATCTCCTGTTCAGCTCCTCACATACCTCCTGATCATTTCTTGTGAGTTCTCCACCTTCTGTCCTTAATCTGATCACCTGGTCTTTGACTGTTGTCTTCCTCCTGATGTGGCTATACAACAGTTTCGGGTCAGTCTTGATTCTCGATGCTATGTCATTTTCATACTGTCGCTGGGCCTCCCTCCTTACCTGTGCGTACTCATTCCTGGCTCTGCGACTGATCTCCCTATTTTCGTGTGTTCTCTGCCTTCTGTACTTTTTCCATTCTCTATTGCACTTTGTTTTTGCCTCCTTACACCGTCGGGTAAACCAGGGGCTTGTTCTGGTCTTCCCGTTGTTACTGTTGCCCTTGGGAATGAACCTTTCCACTGCCTCCTTGCATTTTGTTGCTACATATTCCATCATTTCATTTACTGGCTTTCCTGCCAGTTCTCTGTCCCACTGGACCTCCCGCATGAAGTTCTTCAACCCTATGTAGTCCCCTCTTTTATAGTCAGGCTTTTCCCATTCTACTCCTGTTATTCTCTCCACTTGCAGCTCTACTATGTATTCAAAGCACAGAACCACGTGGTCGCTAGCTCCTAGGGGACTCTCATACTTGATGTCCTCAATGTCTGAGCTGCCCAGGGTGAACACAAGGTCCAATCTTGCTGGTTCATCCTCCCCTCTCACTCTGGTAGTGTCCTTAACATGTTGGTGCATGAGGTTTTCCAGCACCACGTCCAACATCCTGGCTCTCCATGTTTCGGGACCCCCATGTGGCTCCAGGTTTTCCCAGTCAATCTCCCTGTGGTTGAAATCCCCCATAACCAGCAACTTTGCTCTGCTGGAGTGAGCTCTTCTTGCCACCTCAGCAAGTGTGTCCACCATTGCTCTGTTGCTCTCTTCATATTCCTCTCTTGGCCTCCTGCAGTTCTGTGGTGGATTATACATCACTGCAATGACCACTTTGTGTTCCCCAGACTGAAGTGTACCTGCTATGTAGTCTCTTTCTCCTGTCTCATCTATTCCTTCCATTTTCTCGAATTTCCATCTGTTTTTTACGAGCAGAGCAACCCCACCTCCCCCCCTACCCCTTCTATCTTTCCTCATGATCTGGTATCCTGGTGGGAAGATTGCATCTGTTATTGTCTCCATGAGTTTTGTTTCTGTAACTGCTATGATGTCTGGGGACTTCTCATTGATTCTTTCTTGCCATTCCTCATGTTTATTCGTTAATCCATCTGCATTTGTGTACCAAACCTTCAACTTCTGTTCTAATACTGTAACTGTGGTGCGGGGGGTGGAAACAGAGGGATCGGTGTGTGATGGTTGGTTTGGAATGTTCAGTTGCCTTGGGGGTGTCGTGGCTGGAGTCCTTCTGCAGGTGTTTCTGGGGGGTGCGCTTGTCCTTCCATTTGATCCTGGGTTATTCTGCTCTCCTTTTTCATTTCCTCCCATTTCTCCTTTCGTTTTTGAACTCTCTCTTTCATTGTCTTCCTTTCGTCCTGTGTTCTGTCTCGGTCGAGGTACACACTCCGGAACTCCTGCTTGCCTCTCAGCCGTGCTTTCTCCTGCAGGATCATGGTTCGGGTTGATTCTGCCTTGAAAATTACTTTGAGAGGCCGATTCCTTTTCTTTGTGAACCACCCAATTCTCCGAAAATTTGCCACCTGGGTCATGTCCCCCTCGCCTATCACCTTCATGATGTCTTCAATCGCTTTTTTCTCCTCCTGCTTTCTTTCATCATAAGTTTCCCCTTTAGCTTCGTCTAGCCCATAGACAAACACGGATCTCTCCCTTTCCACCTCCCACTGTGACTCCCATTGCATCCTCTGATGTGTTTTAGTTCCTTCCCGTGGAGTGTTCCTTCCTTCAGTCCCTTCCCTCGTTATGGCCCCTATGCTTCTTGGTTTATCCTTCCTGCTCACTTGCTCCTGGCCCCCACAGGTATCTGGTAAGGTCCTTGCACATGTCCTAGTTCCATCAATGTCTTCCAACCTCTCTTTCTGTCCTAGAGTGCTCCCTGTCTTTGTTTTGGCCCCCATGTGTGTGTGTGTGTGTGTGTGTGTGTGTGTGTTTGTGTTTGCGTGTGTGTGTGTGTGCGTGTTTACGTATGTGTGTATGTATGTGTGTGTATGTGTGTGTATGTGTGTGTATGTATGTGTATGTGTGTGTGTGTGTGTGTGTGTGAGTGTCTACCCTTGTGTGTGTGTGCTTGTGTGTGAGGGAGGGAGGGTTAGGGGGGGTGGTGTGGTTGAAAGATCCGTCGTGTAGGCACAAATTTAGTCTCATTTATCTTTCCCAATTATGCTACTCTCTCTACTTATTGCCCTTTCTGGATTTACGTGTTAATTGTTGCTGGTTATTATCATTTTCCTTGTTCACATTGAGAGAGGACTTTCTAGCTTCCTAAGTATTCTTACTGCTAATAACTACCGGTAGTAATACTGCCTGTGTACATGTGTGTATGTGTGTGTGAGTGTGTGTGTGTGTGTGTGTGTGTGAGTGTGTCTTGTGCGGTGTAATTACTATCCGCAACTTCTTGTGACCTGACAACTCTCATGGGACCTGAGCCTAGCACGGTCTTACTATGTTGCCCTTAAAAGCTTGTCCCACCTACCTTCCCACACTCGTCAACCCTATATTCTCTATGTCTATGCTATTTCTATTCTAATTCTGGTAATAGCTTGCAGGAGTGAGTGACCAGTATCAAACAGTATGCAAGGCCAGCCAGGGCCGTCAACATGCAAACCACAACTAGGCGAATAAACTTGCGGTGACAGTTGCCAGCTGCTGATGACGAAGTAGTACGTAGGCCTTAAATCCCTATGTTGGAGATCCTTCACCCGTGATGATTATAACCATATATTCTCGTACATCCCGCTTCCTCACTTCACTCTTCACTGATGATAGTATACACTTCACATTATATACACTTCACTTCATATGTAAAATGGCACACAACTTGTCGTGACGTCACTTCATCAGGCCTACCGCTACCAATGTGGCAACAGCGCCTAAGACCCCCAACGGTTTGCGCTTTGAAATATTATGATTTCAGCTTTCCTCTCACTTTCTTTAACTAATAACTTTAATTATCACTCGTAGTATTGTTCACTGACGTTCCACTACCACTGATTACTTCTAGCTGATATTACGCGTCTTTCAACGCTAAGGATCTCGGAGCCTTGTGTGTGTGTGTGTGTGTGTGTGTGTGTGTGTGTGTGTGTGTGTGTGTGTGTGTGTGTGTGTGTGTGTGTGTGTGTGTGTGTGTGTATGTGTGTGTGTGTGTGTGTGTGTGTATGTGTGTGTGTATGTGTGTCCCTTTCCTGTCATATATGTTAATCATGCTGCTAAAATTTAAAATATGTCAAAGCAATGCTTATGAAACATCGAAATAAGCAATAAAATCAAATTTTCTCATTTACATATGATAATGTTTCACATATTTTAACTAAAATATAAAATACGTTATAAAATTCCTCTTATATTACATTACTATTTAAAAAAAAATATTAAAATCAATAAGTTCTCTTATTAAAACTAGAATCACAAAATACGGGACGCCATGAATTAAGATTTTTCTATCAACGAAGTAGAAAGTTACTAAAAACATCTCTACTGTTTCAGGTACAAATAGTGAGATGAATGGTTTTGAAAACCGAAGAGTTGAAGAATTGAGACACTTATGCAACGTATCGGAATCTTTATTAAAGGTTGAGGGACTGATTACCTTAAACTCCTCCTCTCCTTATACCTTTTTACTTTGTATTGGACTGATGCAGCCACTGTGTGGCGGAACGTTTCTTCAATATAGATTCCCATATGTTGCATAAGTGTCTCAATTCTTCGATAAATAGTGAGATAAAAGCAAATTGATGAGCTTCTTAAATGTAAGTTTTTTTTTTCGTGCAATGTGCAATGTTTTGGTTTTTGATGCCAGGAATTATCAATAGTCTTTGACAAAAACTAGTTTTTGTCCACGTACTGTTACAAACCTTTAAACAGAGGAAAAAGGAGCATAGTTTTGGACGTTTAATGAAGAACACATTTTCCCACACGTGGTTTCACCAGTCCTAATTATGTTGTCACTCGTGGCAAAATGTTTTCTCTAATATATGTTCTGAACTGTACCACAAGTGTCCCTTTCCAAAACTGAAGACCATTGAACTGCTGACACAGATTTATTTTATATTTACTTTTAGAAGCCCAAATATTCACAAGCGCTGATGAAGGTTATTTTTAGCATTTCACTGTCAATGAGACTTGTTCATACTGGTACGTACTCTTATACATGTACTCAGCATTAAACAGACTGACTAGTACTCAATCTTAATTTTCAAATCATCTGTAATACACACACACACACACACATATATATATATATATATATATATATATATATATATATATATATATATATATATATATATATATATATATATATATATATATATATATATATATATATATATATATATATATATATACATAATTTTTTGCAATCTTTCTGTTACATTCTCAAGGGTTACATAAAATTTATGGCATACCTTTTTTACAGTTGTATATGTTTTTCTTATATTGTCATCCGTAGTGATTTTATGTTAAATTTCTCTATTCCGGTATTACACATTTTTATTGGTCATATGCAGTTTATAGTATAAGTTAAAAAAAAATTATAACAACTTTTATCTGTGAAAGGTTAATTACTTTATGGTATCATTATCATATATTTTTATGCAATACCTTTAGTCTTTTCGGATAAAAATTATCTTACACTCCACAATAAATACTATTCTTCATCGATT
>NC_091333.1:9773014-9785656 GCF_038502225.1 Cherax quadricarinatus | reverse complement strand
CAAGTGGCAACATGACTACCCCCTCGTAATGTGCTGTCACACAAGGGAACAGTGTATCTGTATAGCATTACATAGGTGGGAAAAAGTAGTAACAGTTCAGCAGAGACAGTGGTGGTCAGAATTCATTCACTTTAATTGCACATATGGCAGGTTGGTGTAGCAACACAAAGAAATGAAAGACAATGTGGAGAGGAGGAGAAACATAATTCGGCAATGTGACTAAGAATGAGACAGATTACAAGAGTGCAGAATTAATACCACATTCACGAACTGTTTAAACACGTTGCAACGAGAGATAACAACATTTTTACCAAAAATACACTTATATACTAATAATTTGTTAAGGTAGAGATACCTGTAGATAACGATACTATAACTGCAGAGGAAGTGATACCTTTTATGCTGTAACGACCAATGGTGTCCACGTCGCCACCGACCCGTCAGCTATTTGGGTTGATATGCATCCTATGGTGATATGCCCACGCCCAGGATAAATGGCGCAAATAAGATCAAAATTTTACATACTGCAATGAAATCATTCCGTTTGAGGCGGAACAAGCTCTGGAGAGAGAGAGGAACTTGGTTCCTAACTTTTCCAGTACTTAATGTAAGAAATCCATCCTCTGTGATGAAACATGGCATGGAATAACAGATAGTTTTGTTTCCCACTGTGAAACACTCATGTACAACACACTGCTGATATGACCAATTTTGTCTAATAAACAAAAACAGAAGTAGTGTACGTTAAGTCTCTCTTCCTCTATTAAGCCTTGCGGGGGAAACCACGGTCACCTTGAGGATAGGGGAATACACAGAACCTCATCCTGGGACTCGGACGAGGCTCCGCTTAGTGTAGGATAAAACAGGCGATATGTCGTCTATAATGAGAGTTTCCTTAGCATCGTCTTCCTACAGGACAGGTGATTCATGGGAAGTTTACCGTCCAGGTGCTGGGCGTACCATAACCAATGAAAAAAATGGTAATGTTTGACCATTATGCGTCTGGCAGATGATATGAGAGTTTAAGGAAGATCATTGAGGGCAAGTCAGTCGTGCTGCTCAAGTCAGGGAGATAAGTATATTCAACAGGTCCGGCGTTCCTTGCAACCTCTGCCACGTGACGTTGCAAAGAGGACCACGGAAAACAGCAATTGCAACACGCAACACACACACACACAGAGCGACTAGGGAAGAGGAGGGGCCAGAGTCTATGAATCGACCCTTGCAGCTACATATAGGTGAGTACACATAGGTGAGTGAGTACACAGACACACTGCTACGCCGCACTTCCGCGCCCGGGGCCAGGAGCCGTGAATAGACCCCTGCATTCACATATAAGTATGTACACACACACACACACACACACACACACACACACACACACACACACACACACACACACACACACACACACACACACTTCTATGCCTCACTTCCGCGCCCAGGGTGATCTGTTTCCGCCGTCTGGCTGCGCAGTGACAGAACGTCGTCTACTCATGCAACGTAAATGAAGATGCACCTGCGACGGTCCGTTGACGTGCAGTGGCCCGTTAACGCGTGCGACGGTCTGTTGATGTCCAACGGCTAGTTGATGCACCACAATCCGTTGACATTAGTCGCATGCATCCTGATTACCTCAAAGAGGTCGTAGGGTTCTAGATTCGCTCTCTAAGTATTTCAGTCACTTTGACTGAAGTTAAAAATCCTCTACGATAACTACTGTTTCGTATCTTGAAGCATTTAAAATTTCTATTGGAAGAAGTGTTCCTTGGAAGCTTGGTAAGGTCGAGGGGTCGTTATAACCCATTAAACACCAGCTTTTCACGCCCTTCAAGAAATTGGAAATACATAGTTTCCGTGTCTGTTCCTTCAGCAACTTTTTTTTTTCAAATGCAATGGTTGAAATTTTCTCTGTCATTACATCTCTTGTTCTTTCTGTCAGTACGAGATAGCTTATTCCCATGCATGTTGCATTCACTAACTAATGTATGTCTAGAAGCTTCAAAATAAACAAGATATCGATTATTGGAATAATTCCTACATGTCTTGTAAATGTAGATTTGGCTCTTTTGCACTTCAGCAAGTTGTATAATCTATGTTGAAAGAGGTTTTCTTACTTGTACATCTCATCACTCTCTTTCCGTTCCACCAACTTTCTCTTTTTTAAGTGTCCTTCACACGAACTTCTGTTAAGAATCTGAGAATATTCCTTATTTTTTCTATAGTGATTATTATTTTTGCTGATGTTTACAGCCTCATGATCTACTCGTTTCCCAAACATTCTCTCACTTCACTTTCACTGGCATGATCTTCCAGACTGTGTCTATCACAAAACCTTATCTCTCACTTCACTTTCACTGGCATGATCTTCCAGACTGTGTCTATCACAAAACCTTATCTCTCACTTCACTTTCACTGGCATGATCTTCCAGACTGTGTCTATCACAAAACCTTATCACTCACTTCACACTTTCACTGGCATGATCTTCCAGACTGTGTCTATCACAAAACCTTATCTCTCACTTCACACTTTCACTGGCATGATCTTCCAGACTGTGTCTATCACAAAACCTTATCTCTCACTTCACACTTTCACTGGCATGATCTTCCAGACTGTGTCTATCACAAAACCTTATCTCTCACTTCACACTTTCACTGGCATGATCTTCCAGACTGTGACTATCACAAAACCTTATCTCTCACTTCACACTTTCACTGGCATGATCTTCCAGACTGTGTCTATCACAAAACCTTATCACTCACTTCACACTTTCACTGGCATGATCTTCCAGACTGTGTCTATCACAAAACCTTATCTCTCACTTCACACTTTCACTGGCATGATCTTCCAGACTGTGTCTATCACAAAACCTTATCTCTCACTTCACACTTTCACTGGCATGATCTTCCAGACTGTGTCTATCACAAAACCTTATCACTCACTTCACACTTTCACTGGCATGATCTTCCAGACTGTGTCTATCACAAAACCATATCACATCTACGCCAATACCTTCTGCAATTTCTAGTTTTCTTTTTTTTCTTCCAGACCACTTGGTATAAGCTAGATAAAATATAATACATTGATTATTCTGCCGAAACTTCGACTCCCAGACTTGACAAAAAAAAAATGCCATACATACGATTTTTTTTTTTGGTCACCATCACCTTTGGAAAGATTCGATGTCAAATAAGTACATGTATTCGATCCCTTTATTTCTTATTAGCAACTCCTCTTAATCCTAATACACACACACACACACACACACACACACACACACACACACACACACACACACACACACACACGTTTCATTTAGTCTATCACATTATCTTTGTATTTAACTGCGTGTCAAGTTCCACATTAAATTCTGATAATTATATTTTAGTCTCTGAAATCTTAACTATTTTATTGGTGAATCAAATTTGTGTTATAGGTTTACGTGTATATAAATCAAGTCCCATTGGACCCTATGTTGGTTGATTAATTAGGTTTAAATTCTATCGAATTCACTAGGATCATTAAGGTAGCATGGTATCTAGTACTACTCAAGGATGCTTTATTTCCTAATGCGTGGATCAAAGTAAACCGTAAGTTTATTTATACTGAAATATACACCCTTCCAAGTGTATATACACTGCTGATAACAGTGTATACACATCAAGAGTGATGTTCTTCTCAGAATAAATACAAGATGGATCACGGTTGTTGGTTTCTTAAAGAGGTGTCACGCAACAGTGGCTTCACTTGGCTATAAAGTTAATATTACATAATATTTGTGTTCAGACATACAAACAGTGTCTCCGGTATTCTGCAACTTACGAGGATCACTTGGTCAGTTTCTTAACGATTCCTGTAAACTCACAAAAGTTATTATCATTACGGTGTTTGGGGAGGCTAAGTTAGATTATCTTTCGATACTTTACATAACTCAAAAATGTATCATTAACCACATATTAGCAAATTAAAAAAAATTACAATTTGTGTGGAAACTGCATGAATGCATTCACCGACAAGTGTGTAATTTTAGTGCGCTTAATAATAATCACGGCTTATTGAATCCCAATATTTAAATTTGAAGCATTCTCGGCCGGCGGTGGACAGGTTTTGGGTAGCCTTAATAATCCTTTTGTAGTCGATAAGCTTTAAACTCAATTAACCAAATGACATGGCAACAATTATCAGAGGTGGTGAGAGACCAGACAATATCACCGCCATGTCACCAGTAAAGATCTTGTACCGCTGGTGTTACCTAACCAAAAGGTCAAACAAGAGTTGAATTTCGCCACATGTAATCTCACTGGTGTAAAATTCTACACGGAAATTGATACTAGAAAAATAAGCATGTTTCAGAAGGCTGGAACAGCGAAGAGAAGCGGTAAATAGAGGCAGGTGGTATGCGGCAGCTGCATGGACTGGCCTGGGCTGGGATAAATCCAGCCAGCCTTGTGGAAGACACACAGTCTCTCACACACCCTCAACGAGAAAGGTTAGCACTTAGAGCCCGTTTCTCTTACTCCTTTTTTTTCGTTCGCAATGGCGTATACTCTCACATCTCGTTGATTCCGTGAGCTAAGTCATCTCTACTTTGGTAAGTATGGGTATGGTAGTGACGCGATGCCCGTGGGTATGTGTGAGGGGCGGTGTCTGGCTGTACGTATTGATCCGGCCGGGACCTCCTCGAATGCGCATTCTCAATTTGATTTACCGACACCATATTGTAAGTCTGAGGAGCTGGAGCTACCCATCATCCCCTCCTCGGATCAAATCTGATTGCCTACCATTACACAGGTGTTATGTAACCCTCACGGGTTAAGCGCTTCCCACACGTTATAATAATCGTAAAAATCCACTGAAAACACCCACCTCTTTTCCTGACCACCTGTTATTATTATTATTATTATTATTATTATTATTATTATTATTATTATTATTATTATTATTATTATTATTATTATTATTATTATTATTATTATTATTATTGTGAGGAGCAGCTGTTGAGGATTGATAAGTAAACAGGTTTGATTCCTAGAAAGGAAGGACAGCTACAGTTCCTTGGATCAAGAGCTCCTCATAACATAAAGGTACCCCCCCCATCCTTGGGAGGGACCACTACCTGTGTATACATAATATGTCAGTGGTTCTGAGGATTGCTCAAAGCTACCTGTTGGTGGGCAACATTTGCAACCTGTGTCCTCCAGCTGGTGCCTGCCAGGCTTTTACTGTGAACACGTTTCACTCAGTGAGAGGAAAAAACAAGCTTTGCCAACTCATAATGATTAAGCTTTTATTCGTAGGAGTGATACGTTGTCATAATTATACGAGTCTTGCTCTGGAAACATCTTTTAATTCGTCATGAATGGCGTGTTATGATGTTCACTCCGCCATGCGTGGATACAAGTATATATATATATATATATATATATATATATATATATATATATATATATATATATATATATATATATATATATATATATATTATATATTTTATATATATATATATATATATATTTTATATATATATATATATATATATATATATATTATATATAATATATATATATATATATATATATATATATATATATATATATATATATATATATATATATATATATATATATATATTTTAATATATATATATATATATATATATATATATATATATATATATATATATATATATATATATATATATATATATATATATATATATATATATATATATATATATATATATATATATATATATATATATATATATATATATATATATGTCGTGCCGAATAGGCAGAACTTGTGATCTTGGCTTAAATAGCAACGCTCATCTTGCCATATAGGACAAGCGAAAATTTGTGTATGCAATAATTTCGCCAAAATCATTCTGAACCTAACGAAAAAAATATATTTCACTGTGTTTGTTTAGTATTAAATTACTGTAAACAAATCTAAAATATATTAAGTTGGGTAAGGCTAAAATAAATTGCTCTTGTTATAATAAGGTTAGGTAAGTCTTCTAAGATACTTTTGGAGCAAAATTAAAAATTTTTACGTTAACATTAATGAAAAAAATATATCTTTAAACGTATAAGAGAAAATTTCAGAAAGGACTTAATTTTAAATGAGTTCTTGCTAATTGACCAGTTTTACATATTCGGCACGACATATATATATATATATATATATATATATATATATATATATATATATATATATATATATATATATATATATATATATATATATATATATATATATATATATATATATATATATATATATATATATATATATATATATGAGGTAATGACCCTCACTTATTTTTGCCACAATCATCACGGTCACTTTCAAAGTCAGTGCCTGAGTGCCTGTAACTTTCACTCAGCAGGTCACACACCTACACCCACCATTTAATGGCCGTTTCACGCACTTTAAAGCGCTCCTCCACCAACGCAGTCTTCTTCTCTCTTCCCTTTTCATATACCAACCTATATACTCGCGGAGAGTAAGTCTCTCTCGCCTCCCGCGGCTCTTGTTCACCTTCCAGCAAATACATACTTGCAGATAACTTAGGGTGGAGGAAGATTAGATACAGAGTATAAACTAGTAGGAAGTATGAACTAGTAGGGAGTATAAACTAGTACGGAGTATGAACTAGTAGCGAGTATAAACTAGTAAGGAAAACTGTGCAAAAGCAAGTTAGTATTGCACCAAAAGCTAATCATTGCACCCACCACACCGCCAGAGGCGTAAAAGAAACCACATAACATGGCAGTGCATGCTAGCAAGCATTGAAAGGGTTTTGAGGTACCTTGACATCCCAGGACAATGTTAGTGTTCCTTTAGTTTCCATATGGGCTTGGAAGGTCAGCTGTCATATTTTATAAAGTGATGGATAACTAAAGCGTAATGAGCACTTGTCAGTGCTCACATGAATATTGTAAAGAGGGGGGGAGGAGGTGGTGGATCGGCAAGCCCATTAAAATTAAGATGTGTGGCTAGAAGCTAAGTCTGGAAAACAGAGAGAGAAAGAGAGAGAGAGAGAGAGACGACTATACACACGTTCTGGAGTGAGAGGGATGATGTAATGGACCACAGAACGCGGTGTGTCAATGTTGTGGCGAAGGGGAAGAATACTGTGTGTATGTGACTATGTTTTTGTGTTTGGGTGGAGTGTGTGTGTGTGTGTGTGTGTGTGTGTGTGTGTGTGTGTGTGTGTGTGTGTGTGTGTGTGTGTGTGTGTGTGTGTGTGTGTGTGTGTGTGAAGGTGGGTAAATGCAAAGTTACAATCCTTGTAAAATTTCTTGTGCCTTTCTCCTGTTAATTTTACTGTCTGCGCTCTCTCTCTCTCTCTCTCTCTCTCTCTCTCTCTCTCTCTCTATTCATTTATCAGTGCCCTCCATATATTGCTTCCGTTGGCT
Organism: Cherax quadricarinatus; assembly: GCF_038502225.1. Classification (NCBI taxonomy): domain Eukaryota; kingdom Metazoa; phylum Arthropoda; class Malacostraca; order Decapoda; family Parastacidae; genus Cherax; species Cherax quadricarinatus. The sequence goes on along the minus strand of NC_091333.1, from coordinate 9,778,231 downwards.
TCAGCGAGAGTAAAGGTGACCTTGTGCTTATTACCCATGTATGTTAATGTGTCCTAAAAGGTCAGCACACAACGCAGGTACAAGTTAAACAGCTACGAAACAAACAACAGCAACAAAAGCAACATTACAGTAACAACAACAACAACAAAAGCAACATTACAATAACAACAACAGCAACAAAAGCAACATTACAATAACAACAACAACAACAAAAGCAACATTACAATAACAACAACAGCAACAATTACTCCTTCGTTCATTTTTGTTACCGATGGTATGTAATAAATATCTGTTGACAAAAATACATCTTTGCTACATGATTTCACGACATTATAGAAACGTGTAGAAATAGAATAAGAGAAAAAAGAGTGAAGAGAATTGCTGGGGATGGAGAGACTGAAGACGATGGAGGGGTTAGGGTGGGAGATGATAGATGGTTGGAAACTTAGGCAGCTGATGAATGAGAGAGGGTCGCGCTGAGAGAGTTTGGGGTTAGGAGATATTTGGGGAAGAGTCAGTCTACAGTATTATGCCAAGGACTAGCTGTGGATAGGGAAGGTTCAACACACTTTCTACAGAGTGGATAGAAAAATGTTACTAGACACTTGATGGACAGATGTTATTAAACATTGATGCACAGGTGGATAAATTAGACAACGATCGATGTTATTAAACACTTGCGAGCAGGTATCACTAGAGACAAGGACACAGATACGCATTACTGGACATGAATGGACGGAGAGGTGCTGTGAGGACTCCTTAAAGAAAATTTTGTAATCTTTATGACTCACATTAGTATGAGTGGAGATAGATACATGTTTAACTTTACTTGACTTAGCCAGTCATTGCCCCGACCCCACTCTCTCCTCTCTCTCTCTCTCTCTCTCTCTCTCTCTCTCTCTCTCTCTCTCTCTCTCTCTCTCTCTCTCTCTCTCTCTCTCTCTATATATATATATATATATATATATATATATATATATATATATATATATATATATATATATATATATATATATATATATATATATATATATATACGTCATACCCTTGAAACCACATCTCTCGCCCACATCCTTCTCTTCTTCACTGTTCACTTATTTTCCAATTCTTTTCCTTTTCTTTTCCTCTACGTCTCACACCTCACGCTTTTTTGCCTTCCTGAGAACAAGGCATCGACACACTTTCTCCCACTGTATACAAGACTTAGCGAATATTATCAAAGGAGGAAGGGGGGGGATGAAGCAAGCTCTTTTGACACGAAATTATTTATTCCACTGGTTTATTATTATTATTATTATTATTATTATTATTATTATTATTATTATTATTATTATTATTATTATTGTATTTTTGTTGTTGTTTTTGTTAGGACTAATAAGTATAGCTTTCTCCTGATACAATGGTACTGAGCGCCTCTGTTAGGGAATTAAGACTTGCCTAGCCATGTGAGGTGACAGTGCAATGCTCGTGACAGCAGAGGCGAGCATGTGCTGAGTAATGCTCAAGAAAACTACTGATGCTGTCACCTATACGGTTTCATGCGCGCACACATAGGTTGCTTAAATGGGTTTCAGGCCTATCGACTACATGAGGGTCATTGAGGCTGCGTGTAATCTGAACATTACCCGTCAAAAATAGTTTGATCTCTAAAATGTGGATTACAGTAAACTCTCATAAGAACATAAGAACATAAGAAAGGAGGAACACTGCAGCAGGCCTGTTGGCCCATACTAGGCAGGTCCTTTACAATTCATCCCACTAACAAACATTTGACCAACCCAATTTTCAATGCCACCCAAAAAACAAGCTCCGATGTGCAAGTCCCTCTCAAATCCAACCCCTCCCACTCATGTACTTATCCAACCTAAATTTGAAACTACCCAAAGTCCTAGCCTCAATAACCCAACTAGGTAGACTGTTCCACTCATCAACTACCCTATTTCCAAACCAGCGTATATACACTGAGGAAAAATATATCCAGCGTACGCATTCATAATATACACGCACGTACATTTGTAATTACGCAGGTATATATGAAAAAAAGATGAATGTGTGCAAATTCACATGCATTCATGCACGCACACTCTTATGCCAGCACACACCCACTCCCTCAGACATTCAATCTCACAATGTGTGACGACAAAAAAAAAATACTCTCACAGCCTTTAATTTGCGTTTGATGAGAGGGACTAAAAACACGCAAACAACAACACACTCGTAAAACATCACTTGCTCTGACTTAATTAAATTGAGGGAGGTGATAAAAACACTCAGTTTTATATCTATTAACTATTAACTTAATTAATAGATGACCTGCTGTATATTGCTGGTATTAGTATTATTATTATTATTATTATTATTATTATTATTATTATTATTATTATTATTATTATTATTATTATTATTATTATTATTATTATTATTATTATTATTATTATCATTATCATCATGGATAAACGTTTATCCCATAGGAGTCATACAACGCCTGGGAATGGGATGCAATGAGGTTTGATCCTTGTAAGTCGAGGGCAGATCCTTAGATTAAGAGCCGTTCACCAGTTTTACCATCGTGTGTTGTACCTCTACGCTGTACTTGTTACGTTACATAATTTCTCCATCCTGTTTCAAGGATGATTTTTGAATGAGCTCAGAGGAGAAGGCAAGGAGGACACAAAGGTGAAAGTTAAATGAGAGAGAGAGAGAGAGAGAGTACTTCTCTTAAGTTGTATCCTACTCTCCTTATGAATAAACTCGTCACTGTTCATAACAGTGGACAGGCACAAACTGTTTGGAAGGAGAGTGTCGCGGACGAAAATATATAAAAATATAATTTACAAACTCATATATGCCAAAGACGGTAAGTAACTCTTCTGTAATCCAAGGAGTGTCAAGTTGTCAAATTCCCCGACGAATGAGTGGCGAAGGAGATTTCATACACGGCTTTAAGAATAGACATGACTGGCTCTCTACGTGTCTGCGAAGTAGTGAAACTGGTCCTGAATAATTAATCGGAGAAACCTCTTCAAAGGGAGTGCTGGTAAAGTTTTTATTTTTTAATCCAAGCAATTGGAACGTTCCTTCCTTTCCAGAATCCTCACGGCCCATGTGGGTTTAATGCTACCTCTTAATTATTAGTAATAATTATTAGAGGTGAAGCAAGGAAGTGAGACTCGATCGGAGGACTCCAATCTGGCAAGACGTGTTTCTTCAGTGTCAGAGGTAATGGAAGGTGATGAGGCAAGCCAGGGGAAGGCCTCAGTTATGTGATCAAAAGTTTCAGTCAGTCGTCATGTTACTAAAATTAGCGTCAGAAAACACCTGGTTTCTTTCCTGATGAACAGAATGCCATCAGCAAACACTTGGTCTCTTTCCTGACGAATAAAACTCCACCAGGGGAGTGCAGATTTACTTCAAGCAACGATTAAAAAACGATACGATTGAGTAAAAACGTTATTATTATTATTATTATTTTTATATTATGAACCGGAAGCACTAAACCCAAATGGGTCATACATCACATGGACAATCAGGACACAATGAGGATTGTTTCGAGGAAGGGGAAGAACTCCCTCGGTGGATATATCCACTTTCTTTACAACTTTAACAGGTGTTGTCGAGGGTACATCAATGATGCCGTTGAGGGGCTCTTGATCCAAGGAATTGGACCTGCGCGTCTTTCGTGGATTAAACCTGATCTCCCAATCCTCATTAATTGCATGACTCCTGCGGGCCTTTTGTAAGTGTAATAATGACAAGAAAGCTGTCTGAGAGTTCAGAAGCATATATATAAATGAAGAAGCATATATATAAATGAGGTGACCTTGAAGGTGACCCTGGAAATGACCCTGGAAGTGACACTGGAGGTTACCCTGGAAGTGACCCTGGAGGTTACCCTGGAAGTGACCCTGAAGGTGACTCTAAGAGCTACATCAGTACCCGTCACTTTCACAAATGTATTTTTGGAACTTGACAGGAACTTGTAGCGTGACGGAGGAAAGAGCCTTGTAGATAATACTAAGTGGTAAGAGGCAGTCTTAATCACAAGAAAGTGGCACTTTCATTTTGTTTTTTCCAGAGGTAAAGTGGCGTAAATCTGGCGTTTCTACTTTCAATTATTAATTATTATTATTATTATTATTATTATTATTATTATTATTATTATTATTATTATTATTATTATTATTATTATTATTATTTTATGTTTATGGGTGGTGGGCTCAAGGGTGTCGTCCTACATTTAGGGTAGGTCCAATTCCTTGGATCAAGAGATCTTCCCCGGCATCAAGGCCTCCTTCACTAGAAGGACTTACTGTCAAACAAGGAGCAGGAGTGGGGCTCAGACTGTGACGTGAAGTTGATGAGGTGTGTGTGAGCGGAAACAAAGATTTGGAGAGAGATTAGTGTTACCTGCAAGGTGAGTCGTGTGCTCATCACCACCTGTGGAGGTGAGTCGTGTGCTCATCACCACCTGTGGAGGTGAGTCGTGTGCTCATCACCACCTGTGGAGGTGAGTCGTGTGTTCATCACCACCTGTGGAGGTGAGTCGTGTGTTCATCACCACCTGTGGAGGTGAGTCGTGTGTTCATCACCACCTGTGGAGATGAGTTGTGTGCTCTTCATCACCTGTGGAGATGAGTTGTGTGCTCTTCACCACCTGTGGAGGTGAGTTATGTGCTCTTCACCACCTGTGGAGGTGAGTTGTGTGCTCATCACCACCTGTGGAGGTGAATCGTGTACTCATCACCACCTGTGGAGGTGAATCGTGTGTTCATCACTACCTGTGGATGTGAGTCATGTCCTCATCACCACCCGTGGAGGTGAGTCATGTTCTCATCACCACCTGTGGAAGTGAGCCATGTCCTCATGACCACCTGTGGAAGTGAGTCATGTCCTCATCACCACCTGTGGAGGCGAATCGTGTGTTCATCACCAGAAAATATAAAAATGAATGAAATTTACACCATCTGACAGATGTTATGATTGAACACACCTCACGGACATCCGCATTTTCTGAGAATACAGCAACAGGAATTGCTATGGCTACAACAGTGAAGCCCCGGGCAACAGGAGGAATGTAAACTGTGATACACACGTCTTTCAATTCGGCCATCATAACAATGGGAAAGACTGGTGGAGAAAGTGAGATATAAATTCACTTGTCTTCGTAAGTGAACTTTAAGAAGGACTGGCAGAGAAAGTTATATATGTAAGTTCACA
>NC_091333.1:9725514-9768014 GCF_038502225.1 Cherax quadricarinatus | reverse complement strand
CCTCTCAGTCAGATAAAACAGTCTAGTCATCAGGCTAGGCTCGGAGGAAATATGACCACAACATACAAGATACTCAGGCTAGACACCAGGACGAAGGGACACTTGGAGAATTAATTCTAAACGAGCGTGAGGGATATTAGTAGATACATCTTCAATATAAGAATAGTTTCTTCAGGAAGGGTCCTTTGCTGATTGTGGAGGGTCCTTGATCCAAGGAAATAGAGTTACTTCCTCCTTCCTCGGATTATATCTGATTACCCCTGACCCTCCCTTTCCCTAAATCACTGTGACTCTTGCTGGTTTGTGCTTCCTTAACTTCCTCGTGAATATGATGATAATGTGAGGGCAATGAGTGTGAGTAGTGAGTGTGTTTAAACACACTTAAGTGAGGTTAATGAGTGTGACAAATCCACTGAGGTTAATGAGTGTGTTGAATACGCTTAAGTGAGAGTAATGAGTGTGTTAAACACACTAAGTGAGGGTAATGAGTATGTGGGACATACTGAGTGAAGACACCAGCATGAGAGTAGTAAGACATAGGAAATACAAGTCAACTCACCATTTTCTCTCAAGTACATACATCACAAGGGCTTGCTCACAGAACCAAGGTAGGCAGCACAACTGAACATATGAATTTATAAACACCTGGGTTATCACCACTGAATCGACATATTAATATCCTATCACGAGTCTGTAGCTTGAGGTTTCAGGTTTGGCTAAGCATCTTGATTTTTAGAGGTGTTTTGTTTACTGATGAACTCTGCTTCTATGTATCTATCCCCCTTCCTTGATGATGAGTTGAACCCCTTGCCCTGGCTTAATATGTACGTGTTTGCTTTGATGATCAGAATTAGCTTTGTTAATGTTGTGAGTTCTGCCAGCATATTGGCTCTTCTATGCTCGTCTTTAAATTGCGTGATGTTTCTCCTTTGTTATGTTCATCACATCTACCACAGGGAAAAGGTGTTCACTCCTGCACGGATGTTATTCTGACTAGTGTATCCTAGTCTAGTATTATCTCGTATGGTTTTTTTATATGATTTTTTTGGGGGGGAGGGGGTCGCCCTACGTCGGTGGGAAACAGGCGGTGCATTAAAAAGGGGGAAATTGGGATATTAAAGCAATTTTTCCCCATTTCCTGTGACTGTATCATCAGTGTTTTCGAAGTTGTTCTTCAGTTTGTGTTCCAGCATTCATGATTTCAGCAACACATCATTTCATCCAGATATGGTAGATTGTTTCAAATTTTTGTTAGAAATGATCGAAATTTCAAACTACTTGATAAAATATACAAAAGACAATGACAACTTTGAATATTTCGTCACAAACAGGTCGATGGACTACAAGAAGAGACATGACAACTCAGTAATATGGGAAAACTTGATATAAAACTTAAGTTCTTTGATTGTAACTTTTTTTTTTTTTACTCAGAGTGGATAATAACTTTCTCCAAGGCACCCATTACTGCCATCATTACCTCCACTGCTACCATTACCACCACCACTACCACCAACACCATCTCCTTGACCACCCCCACCTCCACCACCACGTCCACCAAACCACCACAAAATCTATTATCGACACAGACATACTGCCACTTCAGCGAATAAATGCACATCAACTCTTTTGATGAAAATAGAGCATGATGCAATGTTTCACTCATTGATATATAAGCTCACTATGTGGACGTAAATATACGCAATGTACGCACCTGCGGTTGTCTAGATGGAGTCTGCTCCTGGCCCCACTTCTCGCCAACTTACGAACGACCACACTATACTCTTGGCCTGTTGGGCCACAAGTTAAAGGCCCCGGGAAAACCCAACACAGGACCTGGTTTCATTACATTTATAGCACAACCCCAACAAGCTAATAAGACACACGTGCAACATCTGGGTATTCTTATAATGAAGACGTATCACCAACCAGTAGCTTTGTTAATTCAGGTGATAGATAATGTGCTAGAGATAATGAATGATGAGATAGTCAGTCCCTCAGTCTGAACACCTGCCAAAGGTGAGGGACTAATTACCTTATTTTTCACTGTCTGCAGGACTTCATCTGGTTAGCGAAAAATTTCTTTAATAAAGATGCCCAGATGCTGCACGTGTGCAATACTATCAACAATAATTGATTAATATTAATTAGAAAGAGAGCCAATGAGGTGGAAGAAGCGGAACGATGCAGCAGCAGAAGCAACAACAACAACAGCAGCAGCAATAGTAGTAGTAGTAGTAGTAGTTGCAGCAATGGTCACTCGTGGCTGCGGTACTTCAATGCTTCACATGTGCCTTATTCATCAGTATGTCAGTATTATCACTGATTTAGTTATATTGCCATACACAGCAACATCATGGAGTCTTGCTATGGAGAATATAAGAACTTAAGAATGGGGGAGGACTGCAGTAGGCCTACTGGCCCATGCTAGAACTTACTAAAAAAGTGACCACAGTTACCTCTTCATCACAGTTCAAACCTCCTACGACTTGTTATTATTATTGTTCTTGTTATTTTTGTTGGAAAGAACTACCACCCTGTGGAACTACTACCTTATATGTAAAGTAAGAGATATATCAGTTAGTAATTAGGTGTGATGATAGAAAATGAATGGTACCTCCTATTCTTTCGATCGGAGGAGTTCTACACGAGGCTGAGAGCATCTCAGTCACGTAAGCAACTTCTTACACTTCTCCCTCCCGACAGATGACACAAGTAGGAGCGATGCTGGTGGTGGTTGTGGTGGTGGCGGTGCTGCACATGGCGGCGTCAGAACCACAGATATTAGCAGCGTCGGCACAGTCCCTAGGGACGGGGGTCGCACACAGTGAAACTACCGACAACAACGGAGTTATCATCGGCGAATGTGCATACTTGAACAGCAACGGAGAGTCCGTTAAGGTGAGTGACGGTGGTAGTGTTTTGTCAGTCAAGACACAGGACAAAGTGTTTTCTGACCAGGGTCTTTGTCAGAAAGCGACCCAGTGGTATTTTGTTTATCAGGTTATATAACAAGGTATCATCTGATATGGGGCTTGCTAGCGGTGGTTTATCGTGCTCCCTTTGTTCATCCTGAGAGCGATAAATGTTTATAAACCATACCACGGGTGGGGATAGAACCCGCGATCAGAGAGTCTCAAAACTCAAAGAGCAATGTTTATATTTTGTAGACATCATCGAGATGGGAAGGGGGAGTTTTTGAGGGGGATTGGACATTCATAGAGAATTGAACAAAATAGGATGATCTGAAGTGTGTATAAATCTGTACTGGAGGGAAGAAGGGGTAGATGTCGCGTAGGGAAAGGTTAGAGAGAGGGATAAAGGTTTTGAATGCGAGGGGCTTGGACACTAAGCAGGCGTGTACAAGCGTTTCAGAGAGGAGTGAGTGGAGGCAAGTGGTTTTTATAACTTGACGTGGTGTTGGAGTGTAAACAAGGTAACATTTATGAAAGAATTCAAGGAATACCAGTTATACGGACTTGAGCCCTGAAGGTGGAAGGTACAGTGTTTACACTCTGAAGGAGGAGTGAGGATATTGCAGTTTGGATGGTCATCTGAACTGTAGTATCGGCGCACCTCTGGCAAGACGGTGATGGAGTGAGTGATGATGAAACTGTTTCATCTTTTTCGGATCACCTTCCCTCGGTGGGAGACGGCCGGTGTATTAAAAAAAATAAGTCATCAAGTTGGTTAATTTCTTAAAATGTTATCTCGTCATATTAAAGTTAATTTATATAGCTGACGAAAAACACGTATGTAATATTATTTTTTTATCTATAATTTATACACACTGCAGCTTAATCGTGGCGTTTTAATTGCTAATTAAGAACGCCATTAAAAATTAAAGGTCCTGGAAAGAGTTAAACTTTTCCAGTGTTCATATAAATTATATTAAGATCGATAGTTTATCTGGAGATCTGGAGTTTATCTGGAGAGAGTTCCGGGGGTCAACGCCCCCGCGGCCCGGTCTGTGACCAGGCCTCCTTAGGTCAGTGTCCCAGGATGCGACCCACACCAGTCGACTAACACCCAGGTACCCATTTTACTGATGGGGAACATAGATAACAGGTGGAAAGAAACACGTCCAATGTTTCTACTCTGGCTGGGAATCGAACCCAGGCCCTCGCCGTGTGAAGTGAGAGCGTTAACCACCAGGCCACTGTATTTCCAAAAATAAGTTATTAGCCAATTGAAACCCTGAAAATAAGTAACTTTTCCCTGCAGCTCACCCTCATTTAACACCGTTAGTTTTGCACCTCCAATTTCTGAATGATTCCTGCCTGCGGGAAAAATGTTTTTCACTTTATTTTACCATTTCAGATCAGCTACCGAAGGGCTCCCAATGGGGTTCTGGAAGTCAAGTCCAACAATCAGAATGTGAGAAATCCAGAGGCTGAGTTGCAGGCGTGCCAGAAGGCCGCAAACGTCATTACAAAGAACGTGCAGGACAGCCTCCGCCAGACGCAGGAACAGGTCAGCCAGAGTAATATACACTTGGTGTAAAAAAGAAACTCACATGAAGTGAGAGTTGGTATGAGGTGCTCTTTAGTCACATGAAGAGAGAGTTGGTATGAGGTGCTCTTTAGTCAGTTAAACAAGGTAGGTATCTTTAGTTTACTGAAATAAGGCTTAATGTGAGTTTACCTATGTTTACATATGGCAAGTTTCGAGGGCTCTTATATCCCCCACCATTGTTGTAGTTATTTATTTTCAGAGATTTTTGTATTGCTTTATACTGTGCGTTTGATTTAAAATATTCCCTTTATATACACAATTCATAATTATATGATGATTCTATAAATATAAATATCTTTTCTAAGAAAATTTACTTTAGATTTTTCATCAAACTTGTTTATTTCCAACTTTTTTGTTTCTTGTAAATTCTATGTTTCTTATCAGATCTTAATTTCTTGTCAAATCTTTTTTTTATCGTAAATGCTGCAGTCAGCTCTTAAGCTAGCTGCAGTTTTATGCTCAGATGTTGACACATATCTTTCTTGACAGATCTTCACCCAGCAGAAAGCCCTGCAAGAACAGATCCTCGGCCAGACACAGCTTTTTCAGAACCAGCTGTTGAACGCACCCAACACTTTCCCTAATTTCTTCCCCTTCGGCAACAATTTCCCCTTCAACTTCCGCTAGAGATAACTTGACCAGCATACACATAGATAATGCAGATAGCCTTCCCCTGTGTCTTCTTGATGTTTCAACATTTTCTTCTCTTTTTTTCCACTTTTCCTGTATGTTACCACGTGTTTAAGGTTTCATTGTAGTCTCTGTTTGCAGTATTACTGAGAACAATTCATTACGATTATATATTTGAATGTCCAAGTTATGGGGGACTTTGAAATTCATTAAATAATTGTTATATATTGATTTATATTATCTATCAAGAGATACAAGGTCAAAACAACCACAGAGGGAGTTGAATGAAAGCTCTAGGCCTTTCGTGTTGCAATCAACACATCATCAGGAGCTTGCAAGGTTGCAGAAAAGTGTATGAATTCCAAGTTTGGAATTCATCCAATTTTCTGCAACATTACAAGTTTCTGATGATGTGTTGATTGCAACACGAAAGGCCTAGAGCTTTCATTCAACTCCCCCCGTGATTGTTTTGCACATATATATATATATATATATATATATATATATATATATATATATATATATATATATATATATATATATATATATATATATATATATATATATATATATATGTATATGTCGTGCCGAATAGGCAGCACTTGCGATCTTGGCTTAAATAGCAACGCTCATCTTGCCATATAGGAGAAGCGAAAATTTGTGTATGCAATAATTTCGCCAAAACCATTCTGAACCTAACGAAAAAAATATATTTCACTGTGCTTGTTTAGTATTAAATTATTGTAAAGAAATCTAAAATGTATTTAGTTGGGTTAGGCTAAAATAAATTGCGCTTGTTATAATAAGGTTAGGTAAGTTTTCTAAGATTCTTTTGGTTCAAAATTAAAAATTTTAACATTAACAATAATGAAAAAAATATATCTTTAAATATATAAGAGAAAATTGTATAAAGGACTTAATTTTAAATGAGTTCTTGCTAATTGACCAGTTTTACATATTCGGCACGACATATATATATATATATGTATATATTATATATATATATATATATATATATATATATATATATATATATATATATATATATATATATATATATATATATATATATATATATATATATATGCGATTTTAATCATTAGCAGAACTGCGGCTTGGCCAGGACTCGACCCTGCGTTCCCATGCCCGGCCCTGTGAGAATTAAACAAAGTACGACTCACTCTCTCCACTTGACCAGGATTGCTCTAAAACGCTAAATTTTAAACGTTCTATTAAATTGTGATATATCATTTTACAAGACATCATCATCTCCTTAAGCTTAAACTTATGTTTAACGAGACAGTAGCTGTGTTAGACACACATCAGTATAATGTATGCTGCAAATCTGCAGGTTATTTTCTTATGGATAAAACTTTATCTAAGGTATATATTAATTAAGTCGACACTGTGTAATTTATATTGAAAACTGGAAGTGGTGGATATGAATTTTCTTTGGTTTTTGGAAACAATGACTTTGAAACCAAATATAGTGAATATGTACTCGATGAAATGAATAATATGTTGTATAATGTAATGGACTAAGGGATTATTACATTGTATAATTGTTAACTGTTTTGAGCGAAAGGCTTATGTATTCTTAAGAGAAAAAATCGTATCAATGTCATTTATACCTTAGGAAGCGACAAAGATGTCCACTTGGTGCGGATAAGCTTAAATATCATGCCTTATGATGCGATGTTTAAATTTATACTTGGCTGTTGATAAACCAGAGGAAGGTCTCGGACAAAGGGCTACAAGACCCACTACTTGAATTATCATATCACTAGGTTCTACGTCATGAGACGTATATCCATTTCTCTCGACAAAAAAAAAAAAAAACACAGCCAACAGTAACATGTATACTCTTATGATACAGTAATATTGCAATCCTTGATTTTGATCCATGAGGTGATATAAATTTCTCGCAGCTTTAGGTGTAGTGGATAATAAAAACATATGGATACTATCTCTCCTTTTATCTGACTTGAATGGGTGGCCTTCACCAGGCAAATGGTAATTCCTCTCGGTTATTGGCTAATATTTTCGTAGATAATCTTTGTGTTATCGTTAATTTTCTTTGTGTTGTCTGTCTTAAATTTACTGATTTGTTTTGAGTGTTGTAAGAGTAAATAAAAACTCTGAAAAAAACAGGCGTGGTAAGCCACAATTTGCAACTAACCCAGAAAGTGGCAGACGGTCCAGGACGTCGTTTGGATCCGTCTTCAATTTGAAGATTTGTTCTGAATTGTTCCAGCCACGGTGCTGTGACTTTAATTTTTGTGAGGTGTGAGGAGGCTGATGTTGTCACTGCTTCATTTTCTGTCTTAGATCATGTAAGACAAACTCATCTTTGCATCCTCACCTGTCATTCTCGGAGGTGCTTTTTCTTAATAGTGTTTAGAGGTAAGAATATTTTCATTCATTTTCAAGTAGGTCGATGTAATGGTCTCACATTATGACAAGTTTGATGACAGTATTCAAAGGATTGAATGAAGAATGTTTCGTGAATGAGTTTGAATGTTTATTGTCGCGATGTTTGATGGTTCAAAACAAATTGTGATTCCTGGATGTAATTATTAGATTTTTAGGTCTTACAAAATCCAATACATATCTTTTTATAACAGCGTCGTAGAAGCCAAGGGATTTAAGATTACAAGTGAAAAATTACTTATTTATCTTCATGTGTTTATGTCTCTGTAAGAGAAGAGGATCTGACCTCTTCAGGTGTGCAGAAAATCAGCTGTTAAATTGTTTGTAGGTATTAGAAAATACGGCAGATGGTGGGAGGTAAACAGATTTGATCTAAAGGAATTTAAGAGGAGCTCCAATTCCTTTTGATCAAAAAAAATTCTCAAGCATCAATGTGCTCCTTTTAAGGAAATAATGAGTATCCTCTACCAGAATGAGTGGAAGAGGGATAACTAAGATTCAGTATGTGAGCTGAGGTATATATGATGTGCTTCCCATGTCAGGTGCTTTAATTCTACCATTTTCTAATTATTTTTTAGCCTTTTTTTCATATTTTTGGAATAGTGAAAATATAGCATCGACAACCTTGTTGTGTTGCTTTCTAGATTAGTTCATTAAAACTTTTAAAGCAAAAATCTTTATTATATTTGTTAAAATGTTATAAGTTTAATTTATAACTTGTTTATATGAATATATATTCGGGACTAAATTTAAAATGAGAGTTTCATTTCTCCATTTTTTTAACTATGTTTCGGTCGCTGCACGAGAGATGTCAAATCAAATCAAGTTTATTCTCTATGAAGATTACAACGTGGGGTTTACATATTCTAGGATATTGTGTGGTTTACTTATTATATAAAACTAATTACAGAGAGGGTCAATGTCACACCTAGCATGACTAGGTATTTCGGGCAGACGACTAGGCATTTCTGACTTGTATGTTGATGAACGCAAAAAAAAAAAAGCCAAAGAAAGACGTAATTCAAAACGCTGACGAGGAAGAGCAACTGCGGCTCATAACCTCCAAAAGAGGTCCAGGAGTTTGAGATCAACTCTTTCAAAAGGCCCAGAAGCTTAAGTTCAACATTCAGTACGTTTAGTAACTGTGACTTAATACTTTCAAAATGCCGAGGAACTTAAGCTCAAGACACTCAAAAACTTTTGCAACTGCAGATTGATACCCTGCAAAAGTACCAGGAGCTGTGGATCAACGCCCTTAAGACACCCAGGAATTCAACCCGATTAAACAATAGAAATATCAATGCTGTCAAACTCTCAGAAAATCACCCCTCAAGGAAGGTTCCTTGATGTTGGTGAGGGGCTCTTGATTTAGGGAATTGGATCTGTGCTCCAGTTCCCCGAATTAAGCCTGAATGCCTTCCACATCCCCCCCCCCCCCAGGCGCTGTATAATCCTCCGGGTTCAGCGCTTCCCCCTGATTATAATAATAATAATCTCAGAAAATCAAGGCAGAAGGACACATAGTTCTCTTATAATATGTTGATATATCTGCCCTGAAATGCTTCAACCAGAAATCCAAAAATCTTGTATATTGTTTAGAGTATAAATACGGATATATGACAACAAAAACTGTATAGTCCTTGTGGCTTAGCGCTTCTTTTTTGATTATAATAATAATAATAATATGACAACAAAAACATTAAAATTTTTGCTTCAAATGAAATTGTAAATATTTAATTTGTCTGCATTTTCGACGCCGCTGAAAAAGAAGAGAAATTTGTCCAACTTCAGAACTCAATAAAATATTAGGTATTTGTTATTTTTTTCAATTTCCTTTTTTCAGTTACATTTGGTTTTTAATTCTCAGCAATGTTGTATAAAAATAATTGTGCTCACTGTACTTTTATCAAGACTGATAAACTGAAGACATCGACTCCAGGCTGAGGGACTGATTACCTCAAACTACTCCTCATCTTCCACCGTTTTCTGTATTGTACTAAAGAAGCCACTGGATGGCGAAACGTCTCCAGATTAAAGATACCCAAATGCTGCACAAGTGTCTCATTCATCAAAATACATCAGTATTGAAAGTATGAAGTCGATCAGAAGGGTCATTCTCCAGCTATCACACTGACACCAATAACCCAATTTATTTAGCCAAATAAATTAATTTGAACCTACACAGCGCAATAACAATACAATCCTTCCTTAGAATAACACACACACCAGAAATGAAACTTTAAACCCGACCAATTATCAAAGAGAAACCGATAATCTTCACTTAACTGTGTTACGAATGTGAACTTTGTATCCATGGCATTCCGAATGGAAATAATTCAGTCTGACTTTTTTTTTGAGAGATATCCTAAGTAATTTACACTTACCTGTACCTAAATAAACGTCTTACTAACCACACATTTTCATTTTCACGTACAACAGCATTTAAAGTCAAAGGCATTTGTAAAAGTGGGATTTTTAAGTTATTGTAAAGAAAAAAAATAACACATTTTTAAATAAAATAATAATTCATAAGGAATTAGAGACATTAAGTGTGATTCATACAATGAAAATTACAGAGCGTGAGGAAAATTAATAATAGTAAAAAAAAGATATCATACAAGGTAAAAACTGATAAAGTTCTGGGAACATGAATAGGTTAAGAAAAAGGGAAGATCTAGCTTGCAACTGAAGGAATAACCAAACAAACAAAGGTTCATTCTTGGCTATGGACGCTCCAATTAACCACATACTTACTGCAGTGGACGTATGTAAACCATTTCTCGACTTGTTTAAAAATTTACAAGAGTTTCTCCCTTAAAAGCGTAAACACAAACATCATAGAAAGCAATCTGGAGGGTAAACTCGTGTGGGATCACTGGGTGTCCCTCAAGACAAACTTTTGCTGGAAGAGAGAGAAGAAAACTTTCACTTTCGTATAAAAAGATGTGCGTATGTGTGTGTGTGCGTGTGTACTCGCCTAATTGTGGTTGCAGGGGTCGAGACTCAGCTCCTGGCCCCGCCTCTTCACTGACCGCTACTGGGTCCTCCCTTTCCCTGCTCCATGAGCTTTATCATACCTCGTCTTAAAACTATGTATAGTTCCTGCGTCCACTACATCGCTTGCCAGACTATTCCACTTCCTAATAACTCTGTGGCTGAAGAAATATTTCCTAACATCCCTTTGATTCATCTGAGTCTTCAACTTCCAATTGTGACCTCTTGTTTCTGTGTCCCATCTCTAGAACATCCTGTCTTTGTCCACCTTGTCTATTCCACGCAGTATTTTTTATGTCGTTATCATGTCTACCCTGACCCTCCTGCCCTCCAGTGTCGTCAGACTGATTGTGGGTGTGTGTAAACGGCCGAATGTACTTAGGTGTTAATTTTTTTTGACCGGAAAATTTTTACACATATGTACTGCATGTACATAATGGTTCATGATGTTTTAAGTATGTATATCAACTACGTGACGGTCATTAAGCCTCCAATGTAACCTTGTTTTGCATCACACAAGAACACTAATCCATAAAACAGGGATTAAAAAACTCTCAGCATGATAGGTACACTTTCCAATATATATATATATATATATATATATATATATATATATATATATATATATATATATATATATATATATATATATATATAACAACACTGCGCTAACCAAGGGATCGCCACCATGCCTAACCCTTCTAGGGTAGGGTAGGTGCCTGAGCCCGAGCCTTTAGCTCATAAGACTGTCATTCCCATTTGCCCCCTTGGGGCGGGGATGGCAGACCAGAGAGGCCTAGCTTGTGGCTAGGCCTGGGGACAGTTGGTCCCAAAGATGAGGAGGTACTTGTGCCTCCTCCCACGGGAGACTTAGGTCTCAGACACTCCCTAAAGAGGGAGCCAAGGCCGGGCCACCACTTGGAAAAGGCCCGGGCCGGGAGAATACCGGCGAATATTTAATAAAAAGCTAACCAAGGATTCGAACCCATGTTGTACTGACCCGCCATTGTGAGCGAGAACCACATAACGCCTTAACCCACAGGACTGCCCAATCCTACAAGAACCAAGCTAGGTGTGTTACTCTTGGTCCGATGACATACGGTAGTGTGGGAGCTTCGTAGCTAATTTCATTCCCATCCCTCTTTGGTGTACGTATATATATATATATATATATATATATATATATATATATATATATATATATATATATATATATATATATATATATATATATATATATATATATATATATATATATATATATATATATATATATATATATATATATATATATATATATATATATATATATATATATATATATAAATATAGGGAGGTACCACCTCTAGAACTGTTATAGGGACCCTCATCCTCAGAGAAAAGAATAAACTTGCTTCAGGGAAAACTTAAGGTTCTCCCTGAAGCTGTTTGAGAATTTTTTCCTACCACCCCCTATATTTCACTTACACCATTTATTCATCTGTAGGCGCTGTCACTTCTCTTTTCTCTTTTTTATTTACATCTGTCTCTTCTACGCTCCCCCAAGACCATCTTCCTACGTTAGTCTAAATTTTACGGTTCTGATGCATATATCAAAATATTTCTGCAAGTGAGGGCTTGAGTATGGATGTCAAACACCATCCATATATATATATATATATATATATATATATATATATATATATATATATATATATATATATATATATATATATATATATATATATATGTATATATATATATATATATATATATATATATATATATATATATATATATATATATATATATATGTCGTGCCGAATAGGCAGAACTTGCGATCTTGGCTTAAATAGCAACGCTCAACTTGCCATATAGGACAAGCGAAAATTTGTGTATGCAGTAATTTCGCCAAAATCATTCTGAACCTAACGAAAAAAATATATTTCACTGTTTGTTTAGTATTAAATTACTGTAAACATATCTAAAATATACTTAGTTGGGATAAGGTAAAATAAATTGCTCTTGTTATAATAAGGTTAGGTAAGTTTTCTAAGATTCTTTTGGTGCAAAATTAAAAAATTTTTACATTAACATTAATGAAAAAAATGTATCTTTAAACGTAAAAGAGGAAATTTCAGAAAGGACTTAATTTTAAATGAGTTCTTGCTAATTGACCAGTTTTACATATTCGGCACGATATATATATATATATATATATATATATATATATATATATATATATATATATATATATATATATATATATATATATATATATATATATATATATATGTTGGTCCATATCGAGTAGTCGAATATGTTACATAAAGTATATATTACAAAATACTGTTCGTAAACTTCGTTCTCTGCTCTTATGTCCGCAATAGTTTCTCCTGAGTAATCGTTATTTATATTAATCTTCTTTTCCTTCTCTTCCTTCAGTATTTTTCTTCTAATCCTCGCTGCCAATGGTGTTTGACATCCATACTCAAGCCCTCACTTGCAGAAATATTTTGATATATGCATCAGAACCGTAAAATTTAGGCTAACGTAGGAAGATGGTCTTGGGGGAGCGCAGAAGAGACAGATGTAAATAAAAAAGAGAAAAGAGAAGTGACAGCGCCTACAGATGAATAAATGGTGTAAGTGAGAGTAAGAAACAGATGGATAAGAAGCGGAAGTAAGAGTGAGACGAAGGTCGAGTGGACACAAGCAAGCAGTGTGCTCAGCGACGTCATAGGCAAAGCAAGGAGTAAATGCAGTGTTCCTTTCTGTACAGAGAAATGTGTGTGTACTCGTAGACGGGCAAACGTTACAGTGAGCTTGTGTATGTCTTGTGGTTGTGTCAGTGCGTGCAGTACATCGTTGTTGGAATGCAGTAGACGAAGGGACGGGAAAGTAATTTGCCAGTGAAACCCACCTTTCACTGCCCGCTCAACAAGAATAACTGGATCTGTTCATTTTTCTGGGTGAACTTTGTTGGCCAAATACAAAAGGATTCAGTTGAACAGGTGGTTTACTTGATGCTAAATGTTAGTCACCCCTCAACCCTCAAGGGATGTTCCCTAATCGCCGGTCAGGGAGGACCATATGTCAAGACAACGGATCATTTCAACGTCTTAAGAACATAAGAACGAAGGAACACTGCAGCAGGCCTACTGGTCCATGCGAGGCAGGTCCAATTCTCCTACCGGCTTAAGCCAATGCACCCAACCTAGTCAGGTCAGGTCACCGTCCTGGTAGCACAAGCTAATCAGGTCCAACTCAGACCCACCCACATCCACTCATGTATTTATCCAACCTATTTTTAAAGCTACACAACGTTCTGGCCTCTATAACTGTACTTGGGAGTTTGTTCCACTCATCCACAACTCTATTACCAAACCAGTACTTTCCTATATCCTTCCTGAATCTGAATTTTTCCAACTTAAAACCATTGCTGCGAGTCCTGTCTAGGCTAGATATTTTCAGCACACTATTTACATCCCCTTTATTTATTCCTGTCTTCCATTTATACACCTCCATCATATCCCCCCTAATTCTACGTCTTTCACAAAATGTTGTTATTATTGATATATATGGCTAAACGTGAACGTATACAGCCTCGCATACTCTGCTAATCCTAGCAAAACCATTGAAAACGTAAGAACCACACATACATTATATATAAAATTAATAATAGCTACAAATTCACAGTAACAGTGGGTAAATACTAACTATATACTGCACAGGGCAGTACACATACATACCAGCTTATGTCTACCTCGGCTGATGCTCACAGATAAACTGACTGTGAAATAGAGGCAGCCTCAGGAAGTGAGTGACGCTACTGGACAGGTCGATCTGGGCTACTGAGTGACTTTTGTCCTGAAGCATACTTGTCAAAATACTTTTGGGTTTCCACACACTTAGCTATATATTTCTTCTTTTCTAATACTGTATATTAGTTTTTGAAGTTTATTGTTATTTGGTTTAACTTTATTACTTACTTATAATAGGTTTACTTTACAACTTTATATACTAAGACAAAGTTAACAATAATCCTCATACCGGGTACCGCATTGTTTTCTTGATTTTCAGAATTCATAGCTTTTTTTCTGTCACCCCTCCATTACCCCCCAAAAATGGTTAAATTACCCCCAGGGGGTAATTTACCCCCAGTTTGGGAACCACTGCTCTTAGGGAAGGTTTCTGATACATGGGATCAACTTTGTCATCCTCCTTTGTACATTTTCCAGAGCATTTATATCCATTCTGTAATACGGTGACCAAAACTGTGCAGCATAATCTAAATGAGGCCTAACCAAGGATGTATAAAGTTGAAGAACAACCTGAGGACTCCTATTATTTATGCTTCTTGATATAAAGCCAAGGATTCTATTAGCTTTATTGCGAACACTTATGCACAGTTGTCTTGGTTTCAGATTACTGCTAACAAGAACTCCTAAATCTTTTTCGCAATCCGTAATATTAAGATCTACATTATTTAGTTTAAATGTGGCATGGTTATTGTCCTGTCCAACATTTAGAACTTTGCATTTGTCTATATTAAACTGCATCTGCCACCTCTCCGACCACTGAATCAGTCTACTCAAATCTTCCTGGAGTGCTCTAATGTCCTCGTCAGAATGAATTCGACGGCCTATTTTGGTGTCATCGGCAAACTTGCTGATGTCGCTCTTTATGCCCTCATCTATGTCGTTTATGTATATTGTGAACAGCAGGGGGCCCAACACTGACCCCTGTGGAACCCCGCTCGTGACGCTTCCCCACTCTGATTTCTCCCCATTTATGCAAACTCTCTGCTGCCTATTTGTCAACCATGCCTCTATCCAGGAAAAAATTTCTCCTATTCCATGTGCCTTAATTTTCCTCAATAGTCTCTCTCTGATGTGGGACCCTGTCAAAAGCCTTACTGAAGTCCATGTACACAATATCATATTCATTACCATGATCTACCTCCTCAAATACCTTAGTGAAAAAAGTTAACAAATTCGTAAGGCAGGAACGCCCCTTTGTAAAACCATGCTGAGATTCGTTGATTAATTTATGTTTTTCAAGGTGGCTACGAACTGCCTCGGCAATTATTGATTCCATAAATTTTCCCACTATGGAGGTTAGGCTTATTGGTGTATAGTTCGAAGCTAAGGACCTGTCACCTGCTTTGAAAATAGGTATCACATTTGCCATTTTCCACTTATCTGGCACCATGCCAGTTTGTAGTGATATGTTGAAAAGATTAGCCAAAGGTTTGCTAAGCTCCTCTTTACATTCCTTTAGAACCCTTGCATACAGTTCATCAGGGCCTGGGGATTTGTTAGGTTTTAATTTATCTATTTGCCTAAGGACCATGTCACTTGTGACCCTAATCGTGCACAGTTTATTATCGTCCTGTTCTACATAATTTATCATTTCTGGAATATCGCTGGTATCCTCCTGTGTAAAAACTGAGAGGAAGTATGTGTTGAAACTTCTACACATTTCCTTATCACTGTCAGTGAGCTGACCCGAGGAACTTTTGAGTGGGCCTATCTTGTCCCTGATCTTACTTCTGTATACCTGAAAGAATCCTTTTGGGTTAGTCTTCGAATCTCTTGCAACTTTAACCTCATAATCTCTTTTTGCTTTTCTAATTCCTTTTTTTATTTCTCTCTTTAACTGAATATATCGATTTCTTAATTGCCCCTCTCCTCTTTTGATTTGCCTATATATGCCTCTCTTTTGACCAATTAGATATTTTAATGTATTGTTCATCCATTTAGGATCATTTTTGTTTGATCTGATTTCCCTATTTGGAACATAATTTGACTGAGCAGCTAGAACTATGCCCTGGAAAGCGTTATATCAGCATCCATCACCACCTACCTGAACCTTAGTCAGGCCATTCCAGTTCAGCCCACCTAAGTAATTTTTCAGTCCTATGAAATCAGCCAAGCGGAAGTCAGGGACAGAGACTTGATTGCTATTATTAGGGGAATTCCATGATATATTAAAACTGAGTGATTTGTGATCACTTTCCCCAAGCTCATCATTAACCTCAAGATTATTAATTAGTGTTTCCCTACTGGCAAGAACCAAGGTTATTTCCCCTAGTTGGCTCTGTCACAAACTGTTTTAAAAAACAATCCTGGATCGTATCAAGAAAGTCACCTGACTCTAAATTTCCTGTCAAATTGCTCCAGTCAATCTGTCTATAGTTGAAATCTCCCATTAGCACAACATTTTCGATTGTAGATGCCTTACGAATTTCGTCCCATAGAAGTTTACTGCACTCCCTATCAAGATTTGGGGCCCTGTAAATCACACCCAAAATTAGTTTTTCTCGGCCCTCGAGAAGCTGTAACCAAACAGATTCAGTGGCTGACGCTTCTAATTTTATATCTTGTCTAACACAACAATTTAAATTGTCTCTGACATACATCGCTACTCCACCACCTTTCCTGTTGACCCTGTCAGTGTGGAATAATTTATAGCCTTGTATGTGACATTTAGAGGGCATCTCTCTATCTTTCAGATTGAGCCAGGTCTCTGTTATAGCAATAATATCTATGTTTCCTGCACTTGCAATTAATCTTAGCTCATCTATCTTATTTCTTACACTCCTGCTATTAGTATAGTAAACCTTAAGGGAGCTAGTCCCTTGCTGCCCTCTGCTGTCCCCCTTTGTTTGCTGACCTGATCTATTGTTTTTATTTATAACTTCATGCTGAATGCCTTTTATACATTTACTGTTTCGAACCCTAGTGTTGCAACCTGCTTGTTTCCCACACACACCCATACCTCTATCTTCTATCAGTTTAAAATCATAGGCATTTCACCAATGGCCTTCTCAATCGAGTTTGCAAGTGCTACCACCCCAGCCCCAGAGAGATGTACCCCATCCCTTGCACACATATCATGTTTGCCATAAAAGTTGTTCCAGCTGTCAATGAATGGGATTGCAAGTTCCTTGCAGTATCTGTCTAGCCAGCAATTTACACCAATTGCCCTAGACAACCATTCATTTCCTACTCCCTTTCTAGGCAAGATGCTACATATGATTGGGATCCCTCCCTTAGACTTAATGAAATCTATAGCTGACCTGTACTTATCTAGCAGCTCTTCTCTCCTACCCTTCCCAATATCATTTCCACCAGCACTGAGACAGATAATGGGCTTGCTCCCATTACCTGACATGATATTATCCAGCCTGTTGACAATGTCCCCAACACCAGCTCCAGGGAAGCACACTCTATCTCTCATCTTCTTATTCCTATTACAAAAAGCACGGTCAATGTATCTTACCTGAGAGTCACCAACCACAAGAATGCGCTTACCTCCATTAGCAGGGGCAGTAGTACCCTTACCTTCACTGGCCACTGAAGTACATTCATCCTGAAGAATAGAGAAGCGATTTCCTACCTTCAGATCTTCACTCTTAACTTTCCTTACTCTGATGCGCCTTCCATTACTGTGAACTACTCGCCACTTGTAGCAGGTGCTGGGCTGCACCTCACTGCTGGTAGCCGTTGCTGCCTCCCCAACTACAGCCTCCTCACAGCGAGAGACAGACTGCACCTCGCTGCTAGAAGCCTCATTCCCCACAACTCCAGCCACCTCACACTCTCTCCCAAACCCATTGAGGTGGACCTTCAGCCTCCTAATCTCCTCCTGGAGAAGCAAGACCTCCTCCTTCAACTCTCCAACCTCAATTTTTAAAACACTGCAGAAGCAAGCCATGGTTTGTAACCGTCCACGCTAATCCCCAAAGCAGCTCAGGGTCTGTGACCTCACGTGACGACTGACCACTGACACCTCATTGCTTCTCTTTATCCCCAGAGCGCTGTACAGCCCCTGCTGCTTTGGCGTTCCTCCATGACTGTAACCATAATAATTATTGAACATTAGTTTATTTACAGCAAAATATAGTTAATTTGGTGGGTAAAATGATCTTGGCCCAAATTGAAAGTTGGCAGTTGTATACAAGTACTTGACTGTGATTGACAATGGTCAATACGATTGTTTGTAGAATATAAAGGTATATATATATATATATATATATATATATATATATATATATATATATATATATATATATATATATATATCATCATCACCAGTAATATTCCCTGAGATATAAGTGAAGAATACATGTATATGCTATGAATTATAGTAAGAAAAAAGGAGAAGAAAGAAGGGGAGGCAGGAGAAAGTTGCAACCTTGCTCTAGCTGCGGGCGTCAAGCAAGGCCGAGTATGCAACCTGCATCGTGGATGCAATAAGCAATTGCTTGGTCTTTTCTTTAGCTTCATAGGCTGAATTTGCTTGAAATTGTAGCTTTTTTAATTAAGAAAAAAAGATAGACGGTCACTCCCCATTAACCGGAACACCAGGCTTGTTCAGAGATATTTCATCAAATTCTACCACATGCAATGAGCAACGAGAGTAAAATGCTTAACAATTCGCAGTTCTGTGTACTCTGATGCCGAGTTTGCAGGTTCGAATACTGCTGTGGACTGAGATATAATGTTTGTAAATAATTTCGCCTGTTTGCGAATTGTTAAGCATTTCAAAATCTCTCTCGTTGTTCACTGCATGTGGCAGGATTTAATGAAATGACTGAACACAAGCCTGGTGCTCCTGGGTGTGGGGAGTGACCGTCTAGCTTCGGCTAGGCGCCCATATTTATCTGGAGTCTGGCGTTGTGGATAAAGTACTGTGTACTCTGGTATATGTAAGCAAACACTATAACATATTTATTAGAAAACGTTTCGGTCCTGGAACCTTGATCACTTCTAACATACAGAGGTAGATAGACATTATATATATAGGCGGAGAGTGAGATGTGACGCACGTGACCTGAGGAATGTCATAAGAACATAAGAATGGAGGAACACTGTAGAAGGCCTACTGGCCCATGCGAGGCGAGGGTAGACGATGAAATCACGTGACTCCTGTGTTGTTGGGTTGGTGCTGCTTAAGTATCATGTGTGCCAATGTTTTTGAAATTTTTTTTGTAGTTTCCAGTGTTGCGTTCTATAGTGTCGGTGACGGTGATTAGTGAGGCTTCTAGGCACCGTCGGCGTCTGAGGTCTGGTTCGGTGAGAACGAGTTGGGCCTCGTTCCAGTTCATCAAATGCCCCGTGGAGTCTCTGTGGAGGACACAGGCGTACCTTACATCGTCTCTGTTAGAGGCATTTCGATGCTCATTCAGGCGGACTGCAAGATCTCTGCCTGTCTCGCCTACATATTTCTTGGGACAGAACCCACAGGGGATAGTGTAGACGCCTGCTGTAGAAGTTAGAGGTGTGGGGCTGCGTTTAGTAGTGAGGTCTTTGATAGAGGATGTGTTTATGGTGGAAACGTTGATGTTACTCATACCAAGTGCCCGGCGAGTATTCGTGGCAACATCGCCACATGGGAGTACTATGAACTGTTTAGAGGGCTGTTCCATGGGCGGTTTGTTGAGGATAGCTTGTGCCTTGAGTCTGCAATCTCGGATGAAGAAAGATGGGAACTGAAGACGTGTAAAGGCTTGTGTTATGTAAGCGCATTCTTCTTCTAGAAAACAAGGGCTGGAGATGCGAAGAGCTCTCAAGAAGAAGCCAATGAGGACTCCTCTCTTAGTGCGGGTATCTTGGTGTGAATAAAAGTGTATAAGATCGTCCTTGTTGGTAGGTTTTCTATACACTTTGAAGAGAAGTTTGTCACTGTCGGGAGATCTGCACAGTAGAACGTCGAGGAAAGGAAGTTTGCCATCATTTTCGAGTTCAAGTGTAAACTTTATTGATGGTTCAACTGCATTGATCTTGTTGAGAAGGGCCTGGATATTGAGACGTCTCGGATAGAAAACCAATATATCATCAACGTATCTTAGCCAGGTAACGGTGTTGGGAATGAGGGTGCTGAATTTCTCTGTCTCCAAGTTTTCCATGAAGAGGTTGGCAAGCACAGCACTGAGCGGGCTGCCCATTGCCATCCCAAAGCATTGTTTGTAACAGTTGTCCTGATACTTGAAGAAGTTGAAATTAACACACAGTTCCACTAGATTGATGAAATCTAGAAGAGGTAAAGGGAGGTCGTGGTTTTCAGTGAGCCTCTGTCTCAGAATGTTGATTGCAGCGTCAGTAGGAACGTTGGTAAAGAGGGCTGTGACATCGAAGGAAGCCATGCTTTTGTTTTTGACATTCAGGTTGGAAATTCGGGAGAGAAGGTCACCTGAGTGTTTGAGGTGGGCTTGACTGATAGTGCCCAGAAGCGCTGAAAGGTATTTGGCAAGGTGGCCGGCTAGTCTGTGTGGTGCACTCCCTATGCCCGAAGTGATAGGCCGTAGTGGGATGCCAGGTTTGTGTGTCTTAGGAAGGCCATACAGGCGTGCTGGTTTCGGTTGACCTGGTAAAAGTTTAAGTAGTTTTTTGCCTTGTTCTGATTTTCGTAAGATGCTACGAGCCTTTTGAAGGAAAGTCTGGGTACTTTGAAGTAGCACTGATTCCGATACAGGCTGGTATGTGTTGGCATCGTTGAGAAGATTTAAGACTTTATTGTTGTAGTCGACAGTGTTGAGTAACACCACACCACCTCCTTTGTCAGCGGTTGTAATGACGATATCATCGTTGTTGGCCAAGTTCCTGAGTGCTTGGATGTATCTTCTGGGAATGACCGGTCTTGAAGGCTCAGTAGCTGCAGCAGTGATGATTCCTTGGACAAAGCCCTTTTGAAACTCGGAGTCTCCAAAAGGTTGGTTCTTGGTTACCATATCCACCAGATTATATTTCTTGTTGATGCCAGTAGTAAACTTGAGCCCTAGGCTGAGGGCTTCTGTCTCGGTGACGGTTAGTGTATAGGAAGATAAGTTATTTATGATTTCTGGTCGTCCCATTTCGCTCCATTTGCTGTGGGAACACAGGTCTTGTAGTTTTCGTGATAGCTTCAATTTCTGTTGGATGTTGGCAGTGGTAACTTGGCTGAGTATATATTCTGCAGTCCTTCTGTCAGGAGTAGGAAGTGAAGCACGAATCTGAGCGGCACGTAATGAGGCCTCCTTCTGAGCATGTCGCAGTTCATCAGAGCTTTCTCTAAGGTAGGCGTAAACAGCAGGAGAGAAAGGGTGTCTAGATGTGGTCAGTTGTCGAGGAGTGGACCGTGGTATCACCATCTCAGCAATACAGTCTTCTAGGAAGATGTGTCGGTTCCGAAGACTATTAGATACGTTGATGATATATTGGTTTTCTATCCGAGACGTCTCAATATCCAGGCCCTTCTCAACAAGATCAATGCAGTTGAACCATCAATAAAGTTTACACTTGAACTCGAAAATGATGGCAAACTTCCTTTCCTCGACGTTCTACTGTGCAGATCTCCCGACAGTGACAAACTTCTCTTCAAAGTGTATAGAAAACCTACCAACAAGGACGATCTTATACACTTTTATTCACACCAAGATACCCGCACTAAGAGAGGAGTCCTCATTGGCTTCTTCTTGAGAGCTCTTCGCATCTCCAGCCCTTGTTTTCTAGAAGAAGAATGCGCTTACATAACACAAGCCTTTACACGTCTTCAGTTCCCATCTTTCTTCATCCGAGATTGCAGACTCAAGGCACAAGCTATCCTCAACAAACCGCCCATGGAACAGCCCTCTAAACAGTTCATAGTACTCCCATGTGGCGATGTTGCCACGAATACTCGCCGGGCACTTGGTATGAGTAACATCAACGTTTCCACCATAAACACATCCTCTATCAAAGACCTCACTACTAAACGCAGCCCCACACCTCTAACTTCTACAGCAGGCGTCTACACTATCCCCTGTGGGTTCTGTCCCAAGAAATATGTAGGCGAGACAGGCAGAGATCTTGCAGTCCGCCTGAATGAGCATCGAAATGCCTCTAACAGAGACGATGTAAGGTACGCCTGTGTCCTCCACAGAGACTCCACGGGGCATTTGATGAACTGGAACGAGGCCCAACTCGTTCTCACCGAACCAGACCTCAGACGCCGACGGTGCCTAGAAGCCTCACTAATCACCGTCACCGACACTATAGAACGCAACACTGGAAACTACAAAAAAAATTTCAAAAACATTGGCACACATGATACTTAAGCAGCACCAACCCAACAACACAGGAGTCACGTGATTTCATCGTCTACCCTCGCCTCGCATGGGCGAGTAGGCCTTCTACAGTGTTCCTCCATTCTTATGTTCTTATGACATTCCTCAGGTCACGTGCGTCACATCTCACTCTCCGCCTATATATATAATGTCTATCTACCTCTGTATGTTAGAAGTGATCAAGGTTCCAGGACCGAAACGTTTTCTAATAAATATGTTAGTGTTTGCTTACGTGTCTTTCTAAACCAACTTGTCGGTATTTATTACCAAGGTTTATACCACTCTGGTATATATATATATATCATGGCGAATAGGTAAAACTTGCGATTTTGGCTTAAATAGGAACGCTCTTCTTGTCGAATATGGCAAGCGAAAATTTGTGTATGCAGTAATTTCGCAAAAATCATTCTGAACCTTACGGAAAAAATATATTTCATTGTGTTTGTTTATTATTAAATTATTGTAAACTTATCTAAAATATATTTATTTGGATTAGGATAAATTAAACTGCTCTTGTTATAATAAAGTTATGTAAGTTTTTTAAGGTTCTTTTGTACAAAATTATTAATTTTTTACATTAACATAAATGAAAAAAAATATAAGAGAAAATTTTAGAAAGGACTTAATTTTAAATGAGTTCTTGCTAATTGACCAATTTAGCTATTTGGCACAGCATATATATATATATATATATATATATATATATATATATATATATATATATATATATATATATATATATATATATATATATATATATATATATATATATATATAAATAAGATACTTAAGTCTAATTAAAAAGGTAAGTGAATTGAATAAATATTTCAGCACATCATGAATGCTTTTTAAATATTTTAATATAATAAATTATTGCATTATTTTGTGAATTTCGTCATATGTGCATAAAATTCAGTCTTAAGCTTTTAATATTCTCCAGAGCAAGACAACACTTAACACACATTAAAAAGATGTGACAGTCATGTTTATATATATCCCTCAATAACAGGAGCAGTAGTCAAGATGGCCAACGCGTTATGCAATATGATGGTCAGAAAGTTTTCTGTCCTTCCTACGAAATGTATTTTGTTCCCTTCATCACGATGTGTCCTGCGTCAGACTCCATCTGTTCTCTCAAGAGTAGGCTGCCCTGGTCTGTCTTCCATGGCTGGAGTAGCCCCGTCATTGGCTACAACTCGCTCCCACACACAACCTCGGCCACACTCACACATCCCGGGACCCAAGTCATGGCCGGTTATAGGCACCTTACCAGCCATGATTACTGACCCAGGTGAGAGCTCAGGTACACCTTCCAGCTGTGGCTGAAATATGATGTTAGGCTTTTATCCTCAATTCCTTAAAATGAGTCCCTTATCCATATTTTGTTGTAAAATATGTCTTCTTTCAATATTTTTTTCCCTTGCCCCTTGTGGCTTAGCGCTTCTTTTTGATTATAATAATATTTTTTTCTTGTACAGCGTATGACGCCTCTCGGGTGCCACGTCTTTGGGAATCCTATTTCAAAAAGTACGGACCAATTTTCAAGTTGAACCTCCTTGGGCAGGGAGATGTTGTGTATATATGTGATCCTCGAGATATAGAACATCTCATTACGGAGACTTTTGACAACCCTGTCAGACCATTTTTCGAATCCCTGAAGAAAATTCGCTTGAACAACAAGATGAAGTTTTTCAAAGAAAAGGGAACTGGAATATTTGTTGAGTAAGTAATTCTTCAATTGGTGAATATTATTTTTCTTAAACCTAAATGCAAAAAAAAAAAAAAAATGTACGAAGACAGGCAGTGTTACGTTGAACAGTAATTGTATTAAACTGAGTAATATCAATGAAGTTTTAAGCACTAAATCTTACGAAAAATTATACAGTATATGAAGATACACACAAACACAGACAAAAGGGATAGCCTGAGCTTGCTACCACCAGCACCTCACAAGACTGCCATCCCCACGAGCCCATTTGGGGCGGGGCAGATGGCAGACCCGAGGCCTAGCTTCTCCCTGCTAGTCCTGTGAGGGCGGGGACTGTGGCTAGGCCTGGGGACAGTTGGTCCCAAAGATGAGGGGGTACTTGTACCTCCTCCCATGGGAGACTTAGGTCTCGAGACACTTCCCAGATAGGGAGCCAAGGCCGGGTCACCACTCTTGGAAAAGACCCGGGCCGGGAGAATACCGGCGAATAAAAAAAAAAAAAAACACATACACTCTCACACACACATACACGCGATGTAATGTTCACACTCTGCCTTAGCTCCTGTGATAATATTCGAAAGTTTTGATTTAAAAGGTTGAATCACATGAAATATATTGGGCATCTACTTAGTGCTTACCAGAAGTTAAATTCACTCTCTGTTGTGGATTGTTTTAAGTTCCCGTTCAGACATTTGTGTGAGATCCCTATTATTATTATTATTATTATTATTTATTTTACCCTGAGAGACGAATTTACTGGGTAGCGTCATTCATTCTGAAAGTGACACTGCCACCATGGAAGCAGAACATTTCTTTCATAATAGTTGACTCGGCATAGTGATTTCAACTGCTTCTTTGGCAGTTTCAATAAGAAAGTTAAATATATCATTTTTCACAGGCAAGGAGACAGCTGGTGGCGTGTGAGGAGTCAGGTCCAGGTACACGCCACGAAACCTAAGTCTGTGGCTCAGTACCTGCCACAGGTGGACCAGGTAGCACAGGAGTTCGTAGCTAGGTAGGTGCTGTTCGACTCATCCGAGTGAGGAAATGCATTTTATATTTTGTTTTTATTTTAAATTATGGTTTCATATATATTGTGGCATAATTTGAGAGAAGAAATCTGCACGAGAGTAGTTTTTATAAACAGATCAGCCGGACAGAGGGACAACAAGAACGAGCTTCCTGGAGATTTTAGCCTAGAACTGTTTAAGTGGGCGTTGGAGTGTGAGTACTTGTACAGCCCTCTTATTTACTTGGATGAAGAGGACCTCAGGTTTTTAGTACAATAATCAATTTGTCTTTCTGATTAATTCTTAAAATGGTGAGTTTATATCAAACACAGTTATGTATACTTTCGAGATGTAAAAATATTTTATTTAATATTTCACTTCAGCCCTGAGCCTGGTAGCACTCAACAAGAGATTGGGATGCCTGGAGAACAGTGAGGAAGGGTTGAGGATCATCAATGCTTCCCTCACCATGATGGACGCTTCAGGAGAATGTGAGTACGCTGTCCAACTGTGGAGATACTTCACCACACCAGCGCTGAGTCGCATGTGGAAGGCACACGACGTAATTCTTAAGTAAGTTGTCATATGTCTTACGTGGTTTTATCCCTAAAATAGTAGCATAAATTTTTATAACACAGTATGCCATTAACATTCAACAGCGTGGTCTTGGAGAAGGTGCACCAAGCAAAGATGGAACTGGAAGCACGAGACTCCAGGGACACTTCTGAGCTGAACATCCTTGAGTCTCTCCTCATTACACCGAACCTCTTCCTGGAGGATGTTGTCACCTTCATGGTCGACCTTTTCTTCGCTGGCTTAGACACGGTAAAAAACTTTGCACACAGATCGCTCTCCTAGAATTAGTGTCAAAGTTATAGAGATATATTATTATTAAATGTGAATGAAGTATCCAATAAGCAAAATTTATATATAAAATGCATTTTTTCTCTCTCATTGGGTTTCTGTTATGAAGATGAGGGGTCGGTCGATATGTGAATAGAAGTTCAATTGGAATTAAATACTTTTTACTCATTGGACGTTCTCTGCGAGGGTTGGGTAACCTCCCCTCCCCCCCCCCCCAAAAAAAAAAAAAAACGTAAACACTCATCATTAGTCAGAATTCGTAAACGTTTCTGGCTCCAATTTCTAGACAATTTAATTGGAGTTGTATTGTTCTAACTGTTGAACTGTATCATTTATATATATTTTTTTTTTTCAACAAGTCGGCCGTCTCCCACCGAGGCAGGGTGACCCAAAAAAGAAAGAAAATCCCCAAAAAGAAAATACTTTCATCATCATTCAACACTTTCACCACACTCACACATTATCACTGCTTTTGCAGAGGTGCCCAGAATACAACAGTTTAGAAGCATATACGTATAAAGATACACAACATATCCCTCCAAACTGCCAATATCCCAAACCACTCCTTTAAAGTGCAGGCATTGTACTTCCCATTTCCAGGACTCAAGTCCGACTATATGAAAATAACCGGTTTCCCTGAATCCCTTCACTAAATATTACCCTGCTCACACTCCAACAGATCGTCAGGTCCCAAGTACCATTCGTCTCCATTCACTCCTATCTAACACGCTCACGCACGCTTGCTGGAAGTCCAAGCCCCTTACCCACAAAACCTCCTTTACCCCCTCTCTCCAACCCTTTCGAGGACGACCCCTACCCCTCCTTCCTTCCCCTATAGATTTATATGCTTTCCATGTCATTCTACTTTGATCCATTCTCTCTAAATGACCAAACCACCTCAACAACCCCTCTTCTGCCCTCTGACTAATACTTTTATTAACTCCACACCTTCTCCTAATTTCCACACTCCGAATTTTCTGTATAATATTTACACCACACATTGCCCTTAAACAGGACATCTCCACTGCCTCCAACCGTCTCCTCGCTGCTGCATTTACCACCCAAGCTTCACACCCATATAAGAGTGTTGGTACTACTATACTTTCATACATTCCCTTCTTTGCCTCCATAGATAACGTTTTTTGACTCCACATATACCTCAACGCACCACTCACCTTTTTTCCCTCATCAATTCTATGATTAACCTCATCCTTCATAAATCCATCCGCCGACACGTCAACTCCCAAGTATATGAAAACATTCACTTCTTCCATACTCCTCCTCCCCAATTTGATATCCAATTTTTCTTTATCTAAATCATTTGACACCCTCATCACCTTACTCTTTTCTATGTTCACTTTCAACTTTCTACCTTTACACACATTCCCAAACTCATCCACTAACCTTTGCAATTTTTCTTTAGAATCTCCCATAAGCACAGTATCATCAGCAAAAAGTAACTGTGTCAATTCCCATTTATATTTGCCTTAATTTATTTAACTACTGAATTAATTTGTGTAGAACTATAAATATATGTTAATCGGGCACAATATACTGTTCATGGCATTTTATTAAAAAGACGTTTCTTCCACCAGGGGACTTTGTCAGGACTTCTAATGGGCAAATCGTCTTCTCAATAAAATGCCATAAACCGAATGTTGTGCTATTTTAACATAAATGTCGGTATATAACACCATATTATATTGTAGCTAATTTAAACACGCGGAATTACATAATTTTGCCAACGTTTGTAAAAGCTTTGACCTGTAATTAGAACCTCACTCTTACTGTAGCCAACTTAACAAAAAAATCATTCACGTTTATGACAAGTTTCACAACAAATAGGACGACGGTTTTTATTCAATTTCCTACTAATCTTCGTCTCATAGTCGTCAATAAGCACAGTATGTACTTACTTTTTGTTGTTTAGCATATATAATTTCTTTGTTTTTGCCACAGGCAAAAACAAAGCAGACTTTAATAAGTACCGTATTTTATTTGACAGTTTAGCATACGTATTTATACCAAGTATTAGTGCATGCAATAAGACCTTTATTACTCACTCTTCTCATAGATCTTCCTCTCTACAGACATCAATGAGCACAGTGTTAGCCTTGTACAACCTGGCTCGGAACCCTGAGAAGCAGGCGAGGCTACAGGAGGAGCTGGACCAGGTGTTGGGTGATGGCAGTCAGCCTCTCACAACCAACCATCTGGCCAGACTCCCTTATCTTAAAGCTTGTGTGAGGGAAACTCTCAGGTGAGGAATCCTCTTAATGACATTAAAATAAAAGTGAGTATGAAAAAGAGAAAGAGAATAATGATTAAGGAATGATACGGTTTGGAAATTAGGGGGAAATATCGGATAAACGCAGTGTTTAAAATATTTTACATTTATATACGCACATAAATCATGAAATACCTTCACTTATGAGTTTACTTAATGGCTAGATATATAAAGTTTTCAACAATGTGCCAATGAAAAATAAATACTCAATTTCAAAGACCTATCAATAGGTAAGGATTATAAATTTTAAAGAGATTGCAGCAAGTTTTTCTCAGGCTACAAAAAAAAAAAAAAGAAAGTAATTTTCGTCATTTTATTTTCACGTTGAAAGTGCTAACCTCGAAGCTTTTATTAACACTTTCAGGATGCATCCGATATCGTCAATTGTACCGAGGCGACCTGACCATGACGTAACTCTGCAGGGCTACAGAGTCAAAGCTGGAGTGAGTACTAATATAATTGTCAATTTATTCAGAAAAATTTTGACGGGCGTTCCAGACCATGCTAGACCGGAAACGCCTTCTGAAGTTCTCGTTTCAGATTATGGGTCAGTTGAGAATTGCATCAGCAAATGTATTGTGAGGATTTTTTTTTTGTGACTAAATTCTTTGTTTCATAACTCCGTCTCCAAAAGCTACGCTGTTATCTCTTCCAAGTAGTGAATAGCAGATGTGGAAAATTACATTTATCTGAATGTATCATTATATACATAACAGTAAATGAACATAGATAATTATTATTTATCAGTTAGACAAGTAGGAATTTGGGACACCTAGGTCGCAAAAAATGTCCCCCTTCGATACCTACCACTGTCATAGCCACAAGTTGCTCTGGACCTATTAATTAAATGAATTATACATCTCCAGAAATACTGGTAAATATATAAATTTGTGGACTGTATATTAAATTAAAAAATGATTATATATAAACACATATACATAACGGAAGGAGAATATCTTAAAATCATAACACTCACCAATTTGACTGGAGATTAATGTGTCATGTACAGGACCCCCCCTTTTGCCTACATTTATGAAGAATTTACTAGCCAGAAATTAAACATAATTTAGACAGCTTATCTGAGTTTACCTGGAGTTTACCTGAGGTTCCTGGAGTTGTCCTGTCCTGTCGCCTGATTCTCAAATTATGCAGGAATGCACATCCAACAATTTCGCCTCCTATTTGAGAGGTGTCAGCCCGATTTTAACCTCTAGAGCACGAAAAATTCTTCCTATTATTCACAACGTGTTATCCAATTCAAACAAAATGGCGACTCCTGCGCAGACGCAGGCTTTCCGTTTTCTATGACATAAATATTATTAAATACAGTATGGCCATCTATTCACATATAACTACTGTATTTCTAGAAAATATATACAGTATTTTCCACAGAAGATGCAAGAGTGCACATTTAATGTTAGGGTATGAGATGGTATATTTTTCAGTCAGCCAAAGATTCTACCAAATTCGTTTTAGAGAAGCCTATCAAAAGAAACCTTGGGTGACTGTTGGACTTTGTGGAACACATTTTCGGTGACTTGATTGTCGGGACGAGATTGTTTATTGCCTACAGGTATGAGAGTAAAGATACAAGTTGTAAAGTACACACACACATACACGCGCGCGCGCGCGCGCCATTGTAATAAATAAGTGGACCGAGATATACATCCTCAAACACAGTTTCAAGAGCATTTATGGTATTACCTGAGAGGACAGGTATCAATAATGCCAGGAGCTGCGACTCGACCCCCATATGAAGACAATAACTCAAGTCACAGAAAACCTTTGATACAACAGTTTAACCTGTGTAAGTCTCATCTTTGCGTGTGACTCCATCTATATACTTTTCGGCAATAGACCATTTTACCCAGTTTGACTCTTGCAAACCTAACTCATTAAGTACAGTTCGATGAGCACACGTTTATTAAAGTATTCTTCGTTTTGGCAGACTAACATATTCGTCTGCATTAGAGAATCGGGCATGCTGGAGGAATACTTCCCCCGGGCGACGGAGTTCCTGCCGGAGAGATGGTTGAGGGACAACCCAGACCGTCTCCAGAACCAGTTCGCCTCCATCCCCTTCTCTGTGGGCACTCGCATGTGTGTAGGCAGGAGGCTGGCTGAGCAGGAGATTTACGTTCTCCTCGCAAGGGTAGGTGGTAATGTTATCTTAGTCAAATTTCCTATGAAATCACCCCGGGCACCTGTGTCATTACTTCTATGAGAGTCAGGAATTATTTTTTTTATTAGTTGAGGTTACTTTGTTAGTAGGCACTTTCTGCATTATTTCTGAAATCCTGAATTTGATTTCAAATGGATAAATACAGTAGCTGCATATGCCTACAAAAATATCAAGTCTCAGACTGAGATATAAATATATAAATCTATTTTAATCTGTTTTATTTTCAGTCCAAGTGTTTTTCCTTCACACACACACACACACACACACACACACACACATACATACATACATACATATATATATATATATATATATATATATATATATATATATATATATATACAGTGGACCCCCGCATAGCGAACGCCTTGCATAGCGAACAATCCGCATAGCGAACGCTTTGTTCGCCAAAATTTTGCCCCGCATAGTGGACAAAAACCCGCTCAGCGACCTTCGTCCCAGACGCGTCCATTGTTTACCAGCCAGCCTCCGCGGTAACATTCAAGCATACACTCGGAATATTTCGTATTATTACAGTGTTTTCGGTGCTGTTTCTGGAAAATAAGTGACCATGGGCCCCAAGAAAGCTTCTAGTGCCAACCCTGTGGTAAAAAGGGTGAGAATTAGTATGGAAATTAAGAAAGATTTTGAAGGGTTTGGGGCTAACCCTGAGAAGCCTATGCCAGTTGTGGAATCCATTGTGCCTACTTCAAAAATTAAGGAAATGTGTGCACAGTGGGTTGAACTGCAAACCTTTATGGATGAAAATCACCCTGACACAGCTGTTGCAAGCTGTGCTGGTGACTATTTCAATGACAATGTTATGGCCCATTTTAGACAAATCGTAAAGGAACGGGATGTACAGAGCTCTATGGACAGATTTGTTGTGCGACAGAGGTCCAGTGACTCTGAAGCTGGTCCTAGTGGCATTAAAGGAAGAAGGGAAGTAACCCCGGAAAAGGACTTGCTACCTCAAGTCCTAATGGAAGGGGATTCCCCTTCTAAACACTAACACTCTCTCTCCCCTCCTCCCATCCCATCAATCATCACCAGATCTTCAATAAAAGTAAGTGTCATGTAATTGTGCATGCCTTTTTCAGTTTGTGTGTACTAAAATTAACATTTTTTTGTGGTAAAAAAAATTTTTTTTCATACTTTTGGGTGTCTTGCACGGATTAATTTTATTTCCATTATTTCTTATGGGGAAAATTAATTCGCATAGCGAACATTTCGCATAACGACCAGCCCTCTTGCACGGATTAAGTTCGCTATGCGGGGGTCCACTGTATATATATATATATATATATATATATATATATATATATATATATATATATACATATATGCAAAACAACCACTGTGAAAGAATAGAGAAATTCCAAACGCTTTCGTGACTACTCACATTATCAAGGAACGATTGTTCCTTGATAATGTGAGTAGTCACGAAAGCGATTGGAATTAATCTATTATTTCACAGTGGTTGTTTTGCATATTCTGAAATCACCTGTTTACTGTGATCTTATTGCATACACACACACACACATTTATATATATATATATATATATATATATATATATATATATATATATATATATATATATATATATATATATATATATATATATAAATATATATATAGATATATATATATATATATATATATATATATATATATATATATATATATATATATATATATAAGTAGTGAAAAAAGCGGCTGGGGGGTGTATCCGGTTTTTAGGCATGCGGCTGGGCGGTGTATCCGGTTTTAGGGGGTGCGGCTGGGCGGTGTATCCGGTTTAGGGGGTGCGGCTGGGCGGTATATCCGGTCTAGGACCAGCGGCTGGAGGGTCACCTTTTCACACCTAGGTGTTACTTCTGGTTTTGACCATGACCTCGCCCTCGAGACTACCTCACCCTTGACCCCCCCCAACCAATACCCCCACCCACGACCCCCCCTTCGCGACCCTCCTTCGCGACACCGCCGTCGCGCCGCGCGCCGCGCCCGCGCGCCCGCCCGCGCGCCCGCCCGCGCCCTTCGCGATCCCCGCCCGCGCCTTCTGCTGCGCCTTCTGCAGCGTCGTCCGGATCGCCCCCGCGCCTCAAATTTTTTTCCGATTTTTTTCGAATTTTTTTTGAATTTCATTTTCTTGTGCTTTCCATCTCCTCGGATCAAGTTTTTAAGGTTCCCCCTCTCACTTTCACCCCCCCATCCCCCAAAAAAATTTCTCGAAATCAAAGTCTCCATCTCCTCAGATCAAATTTTTAAGGTTCCCCCTCCCACTTTCACCCCCCCCAATCCCAAAAATTTCTCGATAATACAAGTTTTTGGATTCCCCCCCCTATGGGGTTTTGAATTTCTTATGATCACCTTGGATCAAATTTTTGGATTACCCCTCCCACTTTCACCCACCCCCCACCTCAAATTTTTCTCGATAATACATTTTTTTGGATCCCCCCTATGGGGGTTTCGAAATTCTTATGATCTCCTCGGATCAAATTTTTTGGATCCCCCTATGGGTTTTCGAAATTCTCCATCTCCTTGGATCAAGGTTTTTTTTTGGATTGTCCCTCCTTCCACCCCCCCCAACCCCAAAAATTTCTCAATATTACAAGTTTTTGCATTCCCCCCTATGGGGGTTTTCGAAATTCTCCATCTCCTTGGATCAAATTTTTAAGGTTCCCCCCCCCTCCCACTTTCACCCCCCCCCCAACCCCAAAATTTCTCGATAATACAAGTTTTGGATTCCCCCCTATGGGGGTTTCGAAATTCTTATGATCTCCTCGGATCAAGTTTTTCTCGAAATCAAAGTCTCCATCTCCTTGGATCAAATTTTTGGATTACCCCTCTCACTTTCACTCCCACCCCAAAATTTCTCGATAATACCAAGTTTTTTGGATTCCCCCCTCTGGGGGTTTTTCGAAATTCTTATGATCTCCTCGGATCAAGTTTTTTGGATTCCCCCCTCTGGGGGTAAGCATTCAAATGAACTCCTCCTATGGGGCATGGTGCTCTCTCTTACTACAGGTCTAAACAAGACAAATGACCTAAGAAGGGTGTTTACTCGACGGTCAGTGACGTCACGCGATGACCCCCACACACACAGGCTGAATCTTGTCTACCCTTTTAGTTAATAAGGGGACATAGTAGTGACGTCACGCGCACACAGGCTGAATCTTGTCGATCCTTTTAGTTCATTCAAGTTAATAAGGGGACACAATACATCAGAAAGACACATTTTTTTCGTTAATACCCACATTTTCTTTACAACACAAGTCTAGACATTTTTTTAACTATTTCATCTCAGGTCACTCCCCACGAAGTAACCTCCTCCCCACCCTCCCAAACCCTCACACTCCAACCAACACCTCACAATTTTCACTCATAACCCCCATTTTTTCTCGTTTTAACCCTTTTAGTTCATTAAAGTTAATAAGGGGACACAGTGCATCAGAAAGTCACCACATCGCTTACATCCACTTTCGTTAAATTCACTACTCACAATTTTACATATTACGAAGTTAAATACGCACTTTTACTTTGAACATCTTCAAAACACTCATAAATCATTTGAATACTCACCAAAAAATACCTTTATACATTTCCAAACAACACTGAAATACTCCAAAAACATCATTTGAACACCCCCAAATCACCTCTGAATACTCCCAGAACACCTTCATAAGTACTCTTGCACATCATTTGAACACCTTCATAAGTACTCTCATAATCATTTGTACACCTTCAAAAAACACCTTTGAATACTCACATAAACACCCTTGAACACCTTCAAAACACCTTCAAAGCACTCTCATAATCATTTGAACACACTCAAAACACCTTTGAATAACCTCAAAACACCTTCAAAACACTCTTGAACACCTTGAAAAACACCTTTGAACATTTCCAATCAACACTGAAACACTTCCAAAAACACAATTTGAGTACTCCCAATTACACCACTGAATACTACTAAAACACCGCTGAATTCAATCAAAACACCCTTCAACACCTTCAAAACACCTTTGAACACCTTCAAAACACCTTTGATCACCTTCAAAAAAAACAACATTTGAACACACTCAAAACACCTTTGAACACCTTTGAACACCTTTGAACACCTTTGAACATTTCCAAACAACACTGAAACACTTCCAAAAACACCATTTGAGTACTCCCAATTACACCACTGAATACTACTAAAACACCGCTGAATTCAATCAAAACACCCTTCAACACCTTCAAAACACCTTTGAACACCTTTGAACATTTCCAAAAACACTATTTGAGTACTCCCAATTACACCACTGATTACTACTAAAACACCGCTGAATTCAATCAAAACACCCTTCAACACCTTCAAACACCCTTGAACACCCTTGATCACCTTCAAAAAAACAACATTTGAACACACTCAAAACACCTTTGAACACCTTTGAACACTTCCAAAAAAAAAAAACACAATTTGAGTACTCCCAATTACACCACTGAATACTACTAAAACACCGCTGAATTCAATCAAAACACCCTTCAACACCTTCAAACACCCTTGAACACCTTCAAAACACTCTTGAACACCTTCAAAAACACCTTTGAACATTTCCAAAACACTATTTGAGTACTCCCAATTACACCACTGATTACTACTAAAACACCGCTGAATTCAATCAAAACACCCTTCAACACCTTCAAACACCCTTGAACACACTCAAAACACCCTTCAACACCTTCAAAACACCTTTGAACACCTTCAAAACACCTTTGAACACCTTCAAAACACTCATAATCATTTGAACACACTCAAAACACCTTTGAATAACCTCAAAACACCTTTGAACACCTTCAAAACACCCTTGAACACCCTTGATCACCTTCAAAAAAACAACATTTGAACACACTCAAAACACCTTTGAACACCTTTGAACATTTCCAAACAACACTGAAACACTTCCAAAAACACCATTTGAGTACTCCCAAATACACCACTGAATACTAAAACACCACTGAATACACTCAAAACACCACCAAAATCACCATAAACTAAGATCAACACCCACATCCCACAACACCCACAACCCACAACACCCACAATTTTTTCTCGTTTTATCTAATTTCATCAGAAAGGCACAACACCCACACCTCCCATTTTTTTCTCGTTTTAACCCTTTTAGTTCATTAAAGTTAATAAGGGAACACACTACATCAGAAAAAGTCACATCAACAACCCACTTATAACGTCTTTTCGGTATCTCTAGTTCGACAACAACACCCACATCCCACAACACCCACATCCCACATCCCACACACATACACAGACACACACACACACACACACACACACCCTAACCTAGCCTAACCTAACCTAACTTATCCTAACCTAGCCTAACCTAACCTAACCTAGCCTATCCTAACTTAACCTAACCTAACCTTTACCTAACCTTTACCTAACTTAACCTAACCTAACCTAACCTTTACCTAACCTTTACCTAATATAATCTAACCTTGCCTAACCATTACCTAACCTAACCTAACCTATCTTAACCTAACCCAACCTAACCTAGCCGAACCTATCCTAAAATATATTGGAACACTTCCAAAAAATACATTAGAGTACTCCAGAATTACTTTGAACGACTCCATTTTTGGATATTTCCAAATTAGTTTTGAAAACTTTATCGTAAAATCGAACATTATTTTCTTGTTGGTAAACACACTCAATGGTAGAAATATTTACTCGATTTCCGAATAGAAACACTTTCCTCGCTCTGAGAGACTCATTGTGGGTCACCCCTTTCCCCCCCCCAACACCACTGGGTAATGCGGTTCACACCCAAGGTAGATTTAAGATAATCATGAACAGCTGCGTCAACTCAGGACAGACAGGCGCCATGAAATGCGGGTAACATCCAAGGTAGAAAATCATCTCTTTCCAGACCATCTGTCTATCCTAACCTAACCTAACCTAACCTAACCTAATTCCTAACCTAACCTAACCTCACCTAACCGAACCTAACCTAACTCCATCAAACACCTCTATCCTAACCTAACCTATCCTAACCTAACCTAACTCCATCAAACACCTCGAATACTACCTAACTTAACCTAACCTAACCTTACCTAACCTACCGAACCTAACCTAACCTAACCTATCCTAACCTGTCCTAACCTAATATCCTAACCTAACCTAACCTAACTTATCCTAACCTAACCTAAATAACGAACCTAACCTAACTTATCCTAATCTAATCTAACCTAACCTAACCTAACTTATCCTAACCTAACCTAACTTATCCTAACCTAACCTAACCTAACCTAAAATAACCTAACCTAACTTATCCTAACCTACTCACTTTACTTTGAACACCTTCAAAACACTCTCATACATCATTTGAGACCCCCTTTTCTCAATATCTCCCATCCACAACCTTTATCATCTCACTACAGAACAACCCCAAGATTACTTCGAACACTCTCATAAAGCATTTGAGTACTCACATAAACACTTTTGAACATTTCCAAACAACACTGAAGCACTTCCAAAATATCATTTTGATTACTCCCAAATAAGATTTGACAGCTCTAATTTATCTACACTTACACATTTCATTAAATTACATCTCATCCCCCCCCCCAACTCCTCCCTCATTCTCCAGACTTTTACAACATTATCACAAAAAAAACTAACTCATACACTTATGACATGAGACATTACCATATCTAACACACTGACTAACTTTGAACCAACTCTGAACACCACTGATCTTCTTCAAAAAATGCTCTGCACATCATTTGAACACCTTCAAAAAAAACACCATCAAACACCTCCGAATACTCCCAAAAAACACTACTGATTACTACCAAATCACCACTGAATACTACCAATCACCGTCAAAATCACCAGAAACTAAGTTTAACATCACCATCTAACATCCTTTTTATAGAAATCCCCTCAAATCACTATAACCAAGAACTCCCTCCCCATTTGACGCATAAAAAAAAAAGCATGAACACAAACCTAATACGCAAACACTTAGTACATGATCACCATCAACTGAAAACATATCTTGTACACACACATAATATAAGACAATCACCAACTACAATCACCCATGTTCACTTACCTCAAAATCACTAATATCACAGAAAACAATCATTTTTATAAACATTTCACACACACACACACAAAAAAAAAAATCATATTTGACAATATCTAAGCGCACTCACCTCACTACCACCAATACACGATGTCTCACCTCACAGGACCGACGAGCTCACGTCCAGTGACGTCACACTCCCATTGTGTTACTTGATGGTTGGTAACATCAACCTGTTGTACCCTACATTATCTAAGAACACTATATCCAAGACGATTACCAGATTTTATGATCCCCAACACCAAGATCACAGAAAACACACATTTTTTATAATTATTCACACAAAAATCACGATCACCATTTCCATATCATGTTTACCGTCATCTATCAACACCAAGATCACCAAAAAATCTAAGATCATGCATCTCAAAACTACTATGATCACTGAAAACACTTATTTTTTAAACATTCGCACAAAAATAAGACATACACAAAAATTACCACAACACTTCCACCAACATCTATAACATAACATGAGCACTATAACATATCACTATCACAAAAAAAATAATACACAGACACCCACATATTATACATTTCAATTGCAAATTTAAGACATGAGACATACACACCAAATCTAAGACATTCACCTCCAACTAAGACATACACATCACCCCTAAAACTTCCTTCCTTATTCATTCCGTATATCTCCTAGAGACGTTTTAACCCCGACGAATCCATCACGACGTAGGAGCCAGAGGAACCATCACCACTCCAACACCACCTACTACACTCTGGCTCCTACGTCGTGATGGATTGTATTGTTCAGAGACAGTTCAAAAGTGTGTTGGAGTATGTAATAATGTGTGTCATAGTGTATGTGGTTTTGTGACAATATTCTGAGAGAGATAACATTAATGAGAATGTGCATAGTGTAGATAAATTGAAGCTGTCAAATCTTTGTTGGAGAGTAATCAAAATGATATTTTAAATGCTCAGTATTGTTTGAAATATTCAAAGTAACTATATAAGTACTCAAATCTTTATAAAGTATT
This sequence comes from Cherax quadricarinatus, assembly GCF_038502225.1. Taxonomy (NCBI): domain Eukaryota; kingdom Metazoa; phylum Arthropoda; class Malacostraca; order Decapoda; family Parastacidae; genus Cherax; species Cherax quadricarinatus. Next base: position 9,729,176 of record NC_091333.1, on the reverse strand, counting down.
AAGTAATCTTGGGAACATTCTATAGTGAATGATAAGGATGAGAAGACAGCTCCGAGAAGAGATATAAGCTGTTCTTGAAATTTTGAAGAGTATTCAAACAAAGTGAAACAAATTGGAATAAGACAAATTGGAAATTGACTTACAGGGTGGGGTGGGGCCAGAATGAACTAAGTGGGACCAAATTGAAGATAAATTAAATTAGGTAAATTAGGTAAATAGAATAATTAAATTGAGTTCATTATTGCCAGAGCCAGATTAAATTAGAAATATTAGAATTAGAGACAGGTAGAATCAGAATGGGAGCAAATTGAGATTGAACAGAATTCAAACAGGTGGGGTGGGGCCAAGATGGAAGTAATGTAGAAGTGTGATAAATTAAGTAGAGACAGAATAAGTAAATTAGAATATAGAAGTGTTTAATCAGTAGAATTGGTCAGGTGGGAATCAGAGCAAATTGGAGATAAAATTAGACTCTGGGCAAATGATGCTGAAAGGCTGTTTACCTTGGATGTTACCACGCTGCTCGGCGCCTGTCTGTCTGAGGAGCCAACTGCTGAAATGACTATGTTATCTTAAATCTACCTTGAGTGTTGCATTACCAACCAAGAGAGAGAGAAAAGTGACTGTGTGGTCTTTTCTCAGGCAAATGTTTCTGACTCAAGTCGGTAATGTTCTACCATTGAAGTGTTCTAACAGCGTAATCCAAAAATGAGTCGTTAAGCTAGTGGAGTACTCTAATGTATTTTGAAGTGTTCCAATATATTCCACAGGATATTCGGCAAATTAGAGCAGGCCAGAGTAAAATGGGGCCAAATTGGCCAAGTAATAATTGAAGCAGAACCAAATTAGATATCAGGTAAAAGGTTGGAAGTAAGAATGGGGTAAATTGGAAGACAGACCAAACAAAGACCAAGTAAAATTGGGGTAGAACAAGATAGAATAAACTGGAATTAGAACCCAGGGCCAAACTGGGGCCAAGATAAGTTAGGGCCAAATTGGAAACTTAGATTAGGAGTAATATTATGTGTAATGTGTGTGTGTGTGTCTGTGTGTGTGGGATGTGGGATGTGAAGTGTGTTGTGGGGATGTAGGTGTTGTTGTCAGACTAGAGATACCGAAAGAAGACATTATGAGTAGATTTGTTGATATGACTTTTTCTGATGCTTAGTGTATCCTTATTAACTAATGAACTAAAGGGGTTGAAACGAGAAAAAAATGGGAGGTGTAGGTGTTGTGCCTTTCTGATGAAATTAGATAAAACGAGAAAAGAATTGTGGGTGTTGTGGGTTTGCCAGGTGTTGTGAGATGTGGTGTTGATCTGTAGTTTATGTGTTTGATTTTGGTGGTGTTTTGAAGTGTATTCAGTGGTGTTTTAGTATTCCGGTAGTGTAGGAGTACTCAAGTAGTGTTTTGAAATGTTTCAGTGTTATTTGAAATATTCAAGTATTTAATGTGTTCAAATGTTATTTACAAAATGTGTCAAAGTATTCAAGTATTTTGAAAAATCAAGTATTTTGAAGTATTCAGAGTATTTTAATGTGTTCAAATGATATAGTATTTTGAAAGAGCTGTTCAAATGTTTTGAAATGTTCAAAACATTTTGAAATGACGAAGCTGTTTTAGTAATGTTCAAATGTTTAGTAGTATTTTAATTGAATTCAACGTGTTATGTCAGTAATTGCTGAAACAGGAAATACTCCAAATAGTAATGTTAGTATTTTGAGAGTATTCAGAAAATATTTTGAAATGTTCAAAATGATGAAGTGAAAAGTGTTTTATTAATTCAGCAGTATTTAATAGTGTCAATGTGTGAAACAGGAAATACTGTTTTGGAAATATTCAAAAATCAAATATGTTTAATGTTAAATATTGACTGAAAATGATAAAGTATTCAGAAAATGTTTAGTGTTGAAAGTATTTTGTTAATTAGCGATATTTAGTAATGTCAATGGTGTAGTAGAAGTATAAATATTGTTTTAGAAAATATTCAAAGTATAAACTAGCGTATTTGAAAAATGTTGAGAAGTATTTTAAATTGGAGTCCAGCGATATTTAATAGTATTCAGTAATTATGCCAGGAGTACTCAAATAGTATTTTTTGAAGTATTTCAGTGTTATTTAAATATTGAAGTATTCAAGTGTTAAAATATTCAAGTGTTTTAGTGTTCAAATGTTGTTTTTGAAAATTGATCAAGTATTTTGAAAATTGTTCAAAATGTTTTAGTGAAAGGTATTTTGATTAATTCGTAACGTGTTTACAATCAGTATTCAGTGTTATGAGCCAAGTACTCAGAGCCAATATTTTTGAAGTGTTCGTGTTGATTGAAAGCTGTTCAAAATCACTAGGTATTCAAGTGTTACGGTATTTGGTATTCAAGGTGTTTTGGTAATGTGTTCAAACCAATTATGAAAGTGCTGAAAAATTGTTTGAAAAGGTGTTCAGAAATGTTTACTATTCAAGGTATTTTGAAAGATAACCGCAACAGTATGAGTACTGCTGAGTGTTCAACTGATGTAAGCTACTTATGGTGTTCTGAGGAAGTATTCGAAGGTATTTGAAATCAAATGATGTTTTTGGAAATATTTCAGTGTTGTTTACAGAAGGCTCTTCTGTAAAGTATTTTTTGGTAGTATTCAAATGATTATGAGTGTTTTGAAGATATTCAAGAAAGTAAAGTGCGTATTCTTTTTTCGTAATATCTTAAAATTGTAGTAGTATTTGGCACGAAAGTGAATGTAGCGATATGTTGACTTTTCTGATGCACTGTCATAACTTTTTTAATGAACAAAAGGGTTAAACGAAAAATTGAGGGAGATTATGGTAGTGTAATTGTTGAAGTAATTTGAGGAAGAAGTGAAGGAAGGACTAAATGAGGAAGTAACCTGAAGACAATAGTTAAAAAATGTCTGGGCTATGTTGAAAAATGTGAACATTAACACGAAAATATGATGTTTGTTGTGTCGCAACCAACGAATGAACTAAAGGGTCGACGGAGCCCTTCGGCACCGCAATATTGTGACGTCACTGTCATACTAACACAAAGGGCTGAACGGAGCTTCGGCCTGGCGTAGTGTATTGGTCATCGATGACGTCACTGGCCGTCGTAAACGCCCTTCTTAGGTCATTTGTCTTTTGTTTAGACGCAACAGTAGAAACATATGCTGCTCAGAAGGTTCTTGATACTTACCAGAGAGAATCAAGAGCGATCGGGAGATCGCAAAATTTCGAAAAACCCCAGAGAAATCAAAAAACTTATTATCGAGAGAATTTAAATTGAAAATGAAAGTGAGGCTAATCAAAAATTTGATCCCGGAAAGACGGAAGACACATTTCGAGAAAAGCTTGATCGGGAGATCATAAATTTCGAGAAACCCCCATGGGGAAGTCAAACTGTATTGTCGAGAAAATTTGGGGTTGAAGTGAGTGGAGAAGACTAACAAAATTTGATCCCAGAGATGGAGAACTCGAAAACCCCATGAAGGAATGCAAGCTATGATATTAATTTTTGAGAGAATTGAAGAAGGACAATCAAACAGCGATCAGAGATGGAAGGAAATTTCGAAGCAACAAGGGAGATCCCGAAATTTGATCGAAGAGATCGCTGGGAATTTCGAAGGCTTTATGAGAGGATTAAAAAAAATGTTATCGGAAAAAATTTGGT
>NC_091333.1:9718014-9723014 GCF_038502225.1 Cherax quadricarinatus | reverse complement strand
CACACTCCGAATTTTCTGCATAATATTTACACCACACATTGCCCTTAGACAGGACATCTCCACTGCCTCCAACCGTCTCCTCGCTGCTGCATTTACCACCCAAGCTTCACACCCATATAAGAGTGTTGGTACTACTATACTTTCATACATTCCTTTCTTTGCCTCCATAGATAACGTTTTTTGTCTCCATATATACTTCAACGCACCACTCACCTTTTTTTCCCTCATCAATTCTATGATTAACCTCATCCTTCATAAATCCATCCGCCGACACGTCAGCTCCCAAGTATCTGAAAACATTCACTTCTTCCATACTCCTCCTCCCCAATTTGATATCCAATTTTTCTTTATCTAAATCATTTGGTACCCTCATCACCTTACTCTTTTCTATGCTCACTTTCAACTTTCTACCTTTACACACACTCCCAAACTCATCCACTAACCTTTGGAATTTTTCTTTAGAATCTCAAATAAGCACAGTATCATCAGCAAAAAGTAACTGTGTCAATTCCCATTTTGTCTGATTCCCCATAATTTAATCCCACCTCTCTCCCGAACACCCTAGCATTTACTTCTTTTACAACCCCATCTATAAATATATTAAACAACCATGGTGACATTACACATCCCTGTCTAAGGCCTACTTTTACTGGGAAGTAGTCTCCCTCTCTTCTACACACCCTAACCTGAGCCTCATTATCCTCATAAAAACTGTTTACAGTATTTAGTAACTTACCACCTGTTCCATATACTTGCAACATCTGCCACATTGCTCCCCTATCCACTCTATCATATGCCTTTTCTAAATCCATGAATGCAATAAAAACTTCCCTACCTTTATCTAAATACTGTTCACATATATGCTTCAATGTAAACACTTGATCTACACATCCCCTACCCACTCTAAAACCTCCTTGCTCATCCGCAATTCTACATCCTGTCTTACCTGTAATTCTTTCAATTATAACCCTACTGTACACTTTTCCTGGTATACTCAGTAAACTTATTCCTCTATAATTTTTACAATCTCTTTTGACCCCCTTCCCTTTATATAAAGGGACTATACATGCTCTCCACCAATCCCTAGGTACCTTCCCCTCTTTCATACATTTATTAAACAAAAATACCAACCACTCCAACACTATATCCCACCCTGCTTTTAATATTTCTGTCATGATCCCGTCAGTTCCAGATGCTTTACCCCTTTTCATTCTACGTAATGTCTCACGCACCTCCCCTACACTTACAACCTGTTCTTCTTCACTCCTAAAAGATGGTATACCTACCTGGCCAGTGCACGAAATTGCCGCTTCCCTTTCTTCGTCGACATTTAAAAGTTTCTCAAAATATTCTCGCCATCTACCCAAAACCTCCATCTCCCCATCTACTAACTCCCCTACTCTGTTTTTAACTGACAAATCCATTCGTTCTGTAGGCTTTCTTAACTTGTTTAACTCACTCCAAAATTTTTTTCTTATTTTCATTAAAATTTCTTGACAGTGCCTCTCCCACTCTATCATCTGCTTTCCTTTTGCACTCTCTCACCACTCTCTTCATCTTTCTTTTACTCTCCATATACTCTACTCTTCTTATAACACTTCTGCTTTGTAAAAACATCTCATACACTAAATTTTTCTCGTTTATCACACCCTTTACTTCATCATTCCACCAAACACTTCTCTTTCCTTCTGCACCCACCCTTCTATAACCACAAACTTCTGCCCCACATTCTAATACTACATTTTTAAAACTATTCAAACCCTCTTCAACCTCCCCACTGCTCATACTTGCACCAGCCCACCTTTCTGCCAATAGTTTCTTATATCTCACCCAAACTTCCTCCTCCCTTAGTTTATACACTTTCACCTCCCTCTTGCTTGTTGTTGCCATTTTCCTCTTTTCCCATCTACCTCTTACTCTAACTGTAGCTACAACTAAATAATGATCCGATATATTAGTTGCTCCTTTATAAACGTGTATATTCTGGAGCCTACCCATCAACCTTTTATCCACCAATACATAATCTAACAAACTACTTTCGTTACGTGCTATATCATACCTTGTATATTTATTAAACCTCTTTTTCATAAAGTATGTATTACTTATTACCAAACCTCTTTCTACACATAGCTCAATTAAAGGTTCCCCATTTTCATTTACCCCTGGCACCCCAAATTTACCTACTACTCCCTCCACAACATTTTTGCCCACTTTAGCATTGAAATCATCAACCACCATTACTCTCACACTTGGTTCAAAACTCCCCATGCATTCACTCAACATTTCTCAAAATCTCTCTCTTCTCCAAGTGCATATACGCTTACTATAACCCACTTTTCACATCCAACCTTTATTTTACTCCTCATAATCCTTGAATTAATAAAGTCCCTCTTTTCCTGCCATAACTTATCCTTCAACATTATTGCTGCTTCTTCTTTAGCTCTAACTCTATTTGAAACCCCTGACCTAATCCCATTTATTCCTCTCCACTGAAACTCTCCCACCCCCTTCAGCTTTGTTTCACTTAAAGCCAGGACATCCAGCTTCTTATCATTCGTAACATCCAAAATCATCTCTTTCTTATCATTTGCACAACATCCACGCACATTCAGACTTCCCACTTTAACAATTTTCTTCTTCTTATTCTTTTTAGTAATCTTTACAGGAAAAGAGGTTACTAGCCCATTGTTCCCGGCATTTTAGTTGACTTTTACAACACGCATGGCTTACGGAGGAAAGATTCTTATTCCACTTCCCCATGGATATAAAAGGAAAAGTAATAAGACCAAGAACTATTAAGATAAGATCAAAGAAAACTCAGATAAGTGTGTATAAATAAACATGTGCATGTATATGTAGTGTGACCTAAGTGTAAGTAGAAGTAGCAAGACGTACCTGTAATCTTGCATACTTATGAGACAGACAAAAGACACCAGCAATCCTGCCATCATGTGAAGCAATTACAGGCTTTCGTTTCACACTCACTTAGCAGTACGGTAGTACCTCCCTGGGTGGTTGCTGTCTACCAACCTATATATATATACGTGTATATATATATATATACATACATATATATATATATATATATATATATATATATATATATATATGTGTGTGTGTGTGTGTGTGTGTGTGTGTGTGTGTGTGTGTGTGTGTGTGTGTGTGTGTCGTGCCGAATATGTAAAACTGGTCAGTTAGCAAGAACTCATTTAAAATTAAGTCCTTTCCAAAAATTTCTCTTATACGTTTAAAGATATATTTTTTTCATTAATGTTAATGTAAAAAATTTTAATTTTGCATCAAAAGAAACTTAGAAAACTTACCTAACCTTGTTATAACAAGAACATTTATTTTAGCCTAACCCAACTAAATATATTTTAGATTTGTTTACAGTAATTTAATACTAAACAATCACACTGAAATATATTTTTTTCGTTAGGCTCAGAATGATTTTGACGAAATTATTGCATACACAAATTTTCGCTTGTCCTATATGGCAAGATGAGCGTTGCTATTTAAGCCAAGATCGCAAGTTCTGCCTATTCGGCACTACATATATATATATATATATATATATATATATATATATATATATATATATATATATATATATATATATATATATATATATATATATATATATATCTTTCTTTAAAACACACCGGCCGTATCCTACCAACCCAGGGTGGCCCAAAAAGAAAAACGAAAGTTTCTCTTTTAAATTTATTAATTTATACGGGAGAAGGGGTTACTAGCCCCTTGCTCCCGGCATTTAGTCGCCTCTTACAACATGCATGGCTTACGGAGGAAGAATTCTGTTCCACTTCCCCATGGAGATAAGCGGAAATAAACAAGAACAAGAACTAGAAAGAAAATAGAAGAAAACCCAGAGGGGTGTGTGTATATATGCTTGTACATGTATGTGTAGTGTGACCTAAGTGTAAGTAGAAGTAGCAAGACGTACCTGAAATCTTGCATGTTTATGAGACAGACAAAAGACACCAGCAATCCTACCATCATGTAAAACAATTACAGGTTTTCGTTGTACACTCACTTGGCAGGACGGTAGTACCTCCCTGGGCGGTTGCTGTCTACCAACCTACATATATATACGTGGAGATGTCATGTCTGAGGGCAATGTGTGGTGTGAATATAATGCAGAGAATTCGTAGTTTGGAAGTTAGGAGGAGGTGCGGGATTACCAAAACTGTTGTCCAGAGGGCTGAGGAAGGGTTGTTGAGGTGGTTCGGACATGTAGAGAGAATGGAGCGAAACAGAATGACTTCAAGAGTGTATCAGTCTGTAGTGGAAGGAAGGCGGGGTAGGGGTCGGCCTAGGAAGGGTTGGAGGGAGGGGGTAAAGGAGGTTTTGTGTGCGAGGGGCTTGGACTTCCAGCAGGCATGCGTGAGCGTGTTTGATAGGAGTGAATGGAGACAAATGGTTTTTAATACTTGACGTGCTGTTGGAGTGTGAGCAAAGTAACATTTATGAAGGGATTCAGGGAAACCGGCAGGCCGGACTTGAGTCCTGGAGATGGGAAGTGCAGTGCCTGCACTCTGAAGGAGGGGTGTTAATGTTGCAGTTTAAAAACTGTAGTGTAAAGCACCCTTCTGGCAAGACAGTGATGGAGTGAATGATGGTGAAAGTTTTTCTTTTTCGGGCCACCCTGCCTTGGTGGGAATCGGCCAGTGTGATAATAAAAAAAAAAAAAAAAAAAAAAAAAAAAAAAAAAAAAAAAAAAAAAAAAAAAAAATATATATATATATATATATATATATATATATATATATATATATATAGATATAAATATAAATATAATATATATATATATATATATATATATATATATATATATATATATATATATATATATATATATATATATATATATATATATATATATATATCGTGCCAAATATGCAAATCTTGCGATTTTGCCTTAAATAGCAACGGTCATCTTGCCGAATAAGGCAAATGAAAATTTGTGTATGCAATAATTT
>NC_091333.1:9708014-9715514 GCF_038502225.1 Cherax quadricarinatus | reverse complement strand
TATATATATATATATATATATATATATATATATATATATATATATATATATATATATATATATATATATATATATATACTGAGTTGTGTATCTTTGTTTATACATTAATGCTTGTATCTCACTATAGATACACCACGTTATCTCAAGTGCATTTATACTTAGGCGTATATGACCTTGACTGATGAGGATATTACTTCAATTAATAATAAAACCTTATATATATATATATATATATATATATATATATATATATATATATATATATATATATATATATATATATTATGAAAAAATTGTGCATTATGGGCACGCTGCTTCTCTTTGTGATATACATATAGTGGTAACAAAAGCTAGCTTATTTAGGCTGGATTTCTGAGAGAGGGAGAGAGGAGTGAGGTTCTCAAGGGAGGTAGATAAACAAGGGGGGTTAGGAGGTACGAGTGTGAGACGGTCGTGTGGATACAAGCAAGCAGTCTGTGGTGCGACATCCCAGTGAAGGTAGGAAGTAATAGGTGTACTCCTCTGCGCAGAGGAATAAGCGTTAGTAGATGGACGAACGTTAGACTGAGCTTGTGGAGCAGACTTGTAATTTTAGACGGTATGTATAATGGATCGTCGATATTGTGTAGTGGAGAATGGCTGGGAAAAATATTACATTACTCCATCATATATAGGATGCACCTGGCTTGTCCGTGTTTCTTAGTGAGTTTTACAAATATTATCTCTATGTCTGCAGCAGGACTCATACCTGTAAACTATCAGAGTACATAGTATGTTATCCATCTTATTATTGACCCCAGAAGGGGTCTGGGGTCGTGGATAAAGTACTGCGTACTCTGATGTAGAATCTGCGTGTTCGAGTCCAACTGTAGATGTGGAGATAAATTTGTAAATAATTTCGCCTGTTTGCGAATTGTTAAGCATTAGCTAGAGAAAGTTCTCTCCGACCCTTGGAGTTAATGCAAAATGAAGCTCTCAGGATTATTCTTGGCTGTCCCAGATCTACAAAAGTTCTTAACATGAGGAAGGAGCTTGGTATTTCTAGTATCAGTGATAGGATTGTTGAAATTAACACTGTACTCGGTATTAGAATGTTGAGAAACGAACCAGACACTGTCACAGTGAATCTTACCAAGTGTCTAGAGGTAAATACACACAGATCTAAATGGATTGTGAAAACGTGCAATTGCATTAAGTTTTATAACCTGCATGAACTGTATCACTGTAGGCAACAAGAGCATTTCACCCCTCCATGGAAGATGTGTTCATTTAATATCACATACCTACAAGTCCCTCCCAAGAAGCTCATTGCTAGTAATCCCTTCCTTAAATCTCTTGTTAGAGCAACTGCTCAAGAAGAAATTTCTCACCTAGCTGGTAGTAACAAGTTATCACAAGTTATATACACTGATGGATCTAAACAGGAGTCTTCTGGCAGGGCTGCATCTGCTCTTGTTGCCACCTCCCTAGTTAAGAACCATAATAAATTTGTTGAGTTAGGCATAAGAATTAACTGGGCGTCTACACTGCAAACTGAATTGTTTGCAATCCTAATTGCGCTAAAGCTAACCTATGACACTGAGCTTGACTCTATCATCATTACTGATTCTATGTCATCATTGAAGGCTCTTGGCTCATATAATGACTCCAACAACATGCTCATTGGGGAAGCCAGGTATAGATACTCAAAAATTAGGGACAAAGGAATTAATGTACAATTGCTATGGATCCCATCACACATTGGATTACTCCTTCATGATGAAGTTGATATGATAGCCAAGAAGAGTATCGAGAAGGAGAATGTAGAATATAACTTTGGTATAACTGTGTCTAGCATTAGGAATAATATTAGGAGAGAAGTAAATAATGAAAATGATTGTTATAGGAATGCAGTTAGAAGCCTGAGTAGATCTATAACTCACTATGATAACATGAACGTAGATAAGTATGTTTATGGAGCAACTTGCAATGTGAACAGACTGACTGATGTTGTAGTGGCCAGGCTTAGGCTTGGTTACAAGTACTTCTGGCAGTTTGGGAGACACACAGATGATGATCAAACTAAATGTAAATTATGTGATCAGACATATGGTCACTCTCTTGAACACTATGTGCTTAATTGTCCACTTATTGAGGAATACAGAGACAGACAGTATAATAACCTATGTGACATGTCAAGATACCTTATTAATGAAAATAAGATACCAGATATACTAAGCAAATTTCCTAAATTTGCTTGTAACAGATAAGTGAACTATAGATATGTAGATATAAATCCATATGTATTCCTGTTAACCCTTTGGGGCCTAGTTCCTAGGCCTTTTGTGTATCCATATGCTCTCGCGCTACCGTCCACAGGATGGATATGGGGTGCACAATAAACTAGCCACTTCGGTGGCAAAATCTAATCTAATCTTAAGCATTGGCATGTTTTGTTGACCACACTGGGTACACAATAACACCCCAGATTATTCTCTTGCCACATAGCAACACTTTGTTGGCCATGTGGGTAATATTACGCAGAGCAACGTCCAGTGTTGGCCAGTGGCCAGAGAAGAGAACCTTACGTTCTTCACTGACCCCATCACACCCCGTGTAGACAACACCGCCGACAATACACAGTGTAGGTTAAGGAGATATTTGTGTTTCATATTAGGTAAGTCGACCCACAGAAGTTATAACAAACTGTTTTACTAAAACTTCCAACAAATTGCTTGCAAAAGTTATAATAGTGGTTATAAGTCGTCACAAAATTATTTAAAGGCTGCCCGAAATGCTTAGAACAAACAGCGCCTTCCTGTAGAGTAGGTCAGTTGACCACGTGTACAGTTACTATGACTATGTTGATTGTTCTTCAACAAACTTAATCATTCACAAATAACCCGCACATAAAAGACAGAAGCTTACGACGACGTTTCGGTCCGACTTGGACCATTGACAAAGTCAATGGTCCAAGTCGGACCGAAACGTCGTCGTAAGCTTCTGTCTTTTATGTGCGGGTTATTTGTGTATCGTTCCAGTCACGGTATTGTGCCTTTTTGTTATTTATAAACTTAATCATTATATGATGTGTTGAGTGATATTCAGCGAGGTAGTAACAATCATCCCCCTCAAAGGTTCCTTGATTTTGATGAGGGGTTCTTGATCTAAGGAATTGGACCAATGTTCCAATTCCTTAAATCAAGCCTGGATGCCTTCCATTCCCCGAGACGACTGTATGTCTCCTACGGGTTGAGTGCGTCCCCATGAATGTAATAATAATAATGATGATAATAATAATAATAATAATAATAATAATAATAATAATAATAATAATACTAATAACAATAATAGTAATAATAATAATAATAATAATAATAATAATAATAATAATAATAATAATAATAATAATCTTATTGTAAACTCGGTTAAACTGTTAAGCTGATTCTTGCCAAATAAGCTTAGATGACTGTTTCGTTTATCAAGCACACGTAATCTATTAAATCTGTAGTTATGTAACACGTAATGTGATAAATAATTTGTAAAAATAACGTTATCGGTATTGCTCTTTAGAATTTTAGAGAATATATAGTTAGGGTGACAGAAAGCAAGCAGTAATATTGCCCGAGTCAGACGTGGTGCGAGGCAGCTTGGTACACATCAGCAGCGAAAGTCACTATACAAGTTCTCTCAAGGACTGTAGCTATGCTAATATGCTCAAGGTCAAACATGCTAACTAGTTACGTTAAGTAGGCTGCTAGTTAACAATTCTGTATTACTAATAAATTTCCAGCAGTAGATTATGTGTAGTTCCTCAGCAGTGTGCGAGGAGAGGAGTTATATAAGTGTGTTTAAGTGGGTGATAATAGATCACGTGATGCAGGGGGGATATTCACAATTCATTGGTCATGTGTCTTGTTGCTAGTGGATGATTGTTGAGCCAAGGCATAGGAGCTACTCCACCTCTTCCTTCTATGACAATTACTTTTTATTCCTCTGGCTCTTTTTAATCCCCCAGTGGGTTTAGCGTTTCCCTATAAATACTAAGATAAAATGTTTTAGGCTCTTAGCTCTTTACAAAATAATAAAATATAATTATTATAACGTTGGTATTATAAGTAACAAGTGTAGCACTACTACTACTACCACTAATACTACTACTACTACTACCACTATTACTACTACTACTACCAGTAGTAGTAGTTGTAAGATTCAAGCTGCCAGGTAAAAAGGACAACTGCAGCTACTGAGACATTTTATTGTGGCGACGTTTCGGCTTAAAGCTCCTGGAGAGCGAAATGTTGCTATAATAAAATATGACAGCAGCTGCAGTTGTGTCCTTTTACCTAACATTCTCGGTAATTCTACCAACATTATTACCAGTCGAGTTTGTAGAGTCACCTCTATATATATTCAATATTTATTTCTACAAGTATATGTACAGGGTATACAGTCCTAGCTGACATCAATGACATGCTAATATATAGAAAGCCGCTTGCTATGCAGAACATTTCGGGCAAATTAGGACAGTTTTATCCCAGGATGCGACCCACACCAGTCGACTAACGCCCAGGTACCCATTTTACTGATGGGGAACATAGACAACCGGTGTAAAGAAACGTTCTTAATGTTTCTACCCTCGCCGGGAATCGAAGCCAGAACCTTGCCGTGTGAAGCGCTTTAGCCACCAGGCCGTGCGCGCGCGTGCAACACTCTGGCCTCTCCCACCGAGGTAGGGCGACCTGACCAAGAAAGCTCTTTCACGGTCACTCAGTGCTTTGTCAGTAGTTATGCGCTGTTTGAAGAGCTGCAACAGGTAAGTAGGGTAAGGGGAAAAAAAAATCTCAGAAGTAGGAGAGTGATGTGTCTAGTAGCGACCAGTGAAGATGCAGGGTCAGGAGCTGTGACCCGACATCTGCAACCACAAATAGGAGAGTACACGGCCCATCCTGACAGAAGCAGGCCTGGCAATACCAGTCCCAAACACCACCATCACAACAATTCCACCCATGTGGGGTACGGGAGCCCCTCCAAGGTTTACAGAATGTATATTATTATTATAATTATAATCAGGGGGTAGCGCTAAACCCAGAGGATTATACAGCGTATTTGGGGGGAAGGGGCTGGAAGGTATTCAGGCGCAATTCAGGGAACTGGAGCATAGATCCAGTTCCCTAGATCAAGAGCCCCTGACCAGCATCAAGGAACCTCCCTTGAGGGGACAGAAAATATAAATGAAACATGATAGACTGCCCAAAAACGTCAAATCAATATCAACTTAACTAGTACCAGTATAGTATCAAATATATTAGTTGGCTGGTTTACTATTTACTTTGTGTTTGCCAGGGGAACGCCTTCTGCCTCAACAAAAAGAATGGAAAAATAAATAAATGAATGACTCCTGGAATAATAATGAAGATAATTTTCTAAGGCTTTTAATTAAAATTAAAATTAAAAAAAAATCGGCCAAGGTGGTTCCAGTATGATATTGGGACAGGAGTATCTAGTGCCCAGGATGGTCTTCTGAGGTTTTAAAGAAAGGGTGTTAGTTATCCTGAGTGGCGGTGTTCGTCCGATGTCCTGGAAAATCAAATCACTACTTGGTTGTAGCACCACAATTAGATTTCACAGGTGAGGAATCGTAGTGTCCCACTACGTCCTGTAGACAGAGATGTTGCTCCAATTACTAGCATCTACCCTGGTTGAGTGGACCTGTTTACATAAATATTAAATAAGCATAACATTGAAGAAAGATAAAGGACGGTATTCAGCTTCAATGTCATTACTGATGACCAGGAAAATAAAAAAACAATAAACAGAAATGCTCCTGGTAGATTACCTTACCTGATCAGGAGAAGAGAGGAGGTGAAGTGACTCTCCAAACTTCAACCCACACCAGGAACTGGAGTTTAGCCTCAGTCCGCTAGATGGTAGTGCGGGCAGTAACACGCTAATTGTTCCCGGGTGTCTGAAGAACCATAACCCCACTTAATACCGGCTTTTCCTTCATTAACATAACATTTCTTTCATTAACATAATAGAACCGTATAGTATATGTTGTCACCTACTGAGTGCCATTAGATTCCAGAAACCTGAAGCACCACCACTCATCAAGGTTTATGCCCTCGTGAAAGTTGAGCTAATCCATGTTTATATGACATAGGGAAAGCCATATATATTCATAGATATTTTGGGCACATAAAAGACATTGCATAGATTTAACCAAGAATAACAGATTTTTTTTCTTTTAGGATCCCTTAAAAGCAGGAGCTAGTGTCAAGATGGTCAACGCATTACGCACGATGGTAGTCGGGAAATTCTCTGTTCTTAATAGGATATGTCCTGTGCTCTCTTCATCACGAAATTTTATGCCATGGGCTCCTGTGCAGCTCTCAAGCGCGCGATGCCGTGGCTTGTCTTCTGTGGCTGGAGTAGCCCCGTCAGTAGGCACAATAGACTCTCTCACACAACCTCGGCCATTCTCGGACATTCCGGGACCCAGGTCATGGCCGATTTTGGGCACCTTGCCAACTGTGTTTACTGACCCAGGTGAGAACTCTAGTACATTGAATAGTTCTTACAATGCCTTTCTTTCATCCTAATGTTCATAAAATGCTAACCATATTTTCATTATTTTCTGGAGCAAGTTTTCATACTAATTTTGGCTTTGTGCAGCCTATGACTCCTCTCGGCTTCCACGTTTCTGGGAATCCTGCTTCAAGAAATACGGTCGAATTTTCAAGCTGCATCAGCTCGGGCAGGGAGATATTGTATTTATATGTGATCCTCAAGACACTGAACATCTTTTTAAAGAAATGTTTGACAATCCAGTCAGACCATTTTTCTTCTCCATTAAGAACGTTCGCTCTAACCACAAGATCAAGTTTTTCAAGGAAAAAGGAGGTGGAATATTTGTTGAGTAAGTCACTCAATAATTGATGGCAATGAGTTTTCTTAAAACTTAATAGAAATATTTACAAAAAAGTCATTGATGAGGTAAATAGCATCAGAATTAACCTCACTGAAATAACTGATTTACTTTCCAAGAACATACTGTTGCGATATCGCAAATATATATATATATATATATATATATATATATATATATATATATATATATATATATATATATATATATATATATATATATATATATATATATATATATATATATATATATATATATATATATATATATATATATATATATATATATACATATATATATTAACACACGAAATTCTTTACTCTTCAAAAATAGTTGTGTTGAATAAAGCATTATATGTTCTATTCCAATTAAATATCACTGATATAAAACCAAGAAATTGTGCACAGATTTGATTCATTAATGTGTACGACTCCGAACAATAGTAAAAATTAAATACTTTCCAACAGGCAAGGAGACAGCTGGTGGCGGGTGAGGAAACAGGTTCAGGTACACGCAATGAAGTACAGGACTGTAGCTCATTACCTTCCACAGGTCGACCAGGTGGCACAGGAGTTCGTCTCCAGGTAGGTGCT
>NC_091333.1:9667146-9707914 GCF_038502225.1 Cherax quadricarinatus | reverse complement strand
TTTTGAGTAAATTTAAATTCCTTTCATTTCCCCATCCTTCATGTTCACTTACTTTTTTAATGTTCATTCTACCTCTTTTCCCCACCTCCTCTCAAATACTTTTTCAAATGCTCAACTAAAACCTCATGTTACCTGAAACCCCATGTTCCCTGAAACCCCATATTCAGTTCCAACCTCTGTTCCTTCCACCCTCCTGTTCTTTTCCCCACAAATTATTATCTGTAGAAAGTGAAGATTTTCACTATCTCTTCTCATTCTGACTAATTTACTAAGTTTTTAAGTTTTTTTTTCCCCTTTTCCCCCCCTCTCTTCCCCCTTTTTTCCCCTCCTCTTCCCCCCATTTATTCCTGTTTCCTCCCCCGACACCTCCTCTCCCTTCCTCCTCCTCCTTTTCCCCCACGTGTTCCACAGGTGTTGTCCTGAAGTGGTCGGGGACTGGGACGTGGTGGGGGAGAAGGGAATAGATGTAAAGGGGGAAGGGGGGCATGGCCTGGGAGAGACGTAGAGGGGAAGAGGAAAGGGGAGCAAGGTAGTGGGCTATACCCCATGACTATCACAAGCGAACAACGGCCACTACCTCCGACCAGCCGACACGGGCTTTGTGCCACGTTCGTCTTGGGGGAACCAACCCGATTCTCCCCATCGGGACGGGATGAAAACAGAAAGACAAAAGGGGGGGCATAAAAAACACACTGCAAACGGTCGAGGGATAACACGGGTTTTTAAAATTTTAAAACATCGTGGTTAATATTACCCCCGGGGCCTACAATCAATTCTGCTGATTGGTGTAACTGCCTTGGATCCATTTTGTTGACTGGTGTGACGGTCTACGATCGATCCTGTTGACTGACTGACCTGAAGATAAACATCCGTTTCAACCTCCTCTTCAGTGACGCTTGAAAGATGGGGAAAATCACGGGTGATGCTGTCGTTACGGACGTTTACAACCTTGTGTAGACCCCGAAGTTCTAACGAGACTTTAGATCTTTAGAATGAATAAAACCTTTTTAAAAGGGTTTTGCCAAAATAAGAGCCAGGATTTTTCTATAACTAAAAAGGTGTTTTGTCTTCCTTGGGAATAAAGGTTCGCTAACAGTTATTAGATATAACTTATATTAGTAATAATGGTAGTATTACCGACAAAATGTTAAACAAATGGACACAGATGCAACAAAGGAATCTTATTGTTCAACATTTTAAAAGGTTGCCAAAATTAATATCCCCTTTGTTGCGTCAGGGTTTTTAGTTGCTCATGTCATTAGTTTTCACCCCTCTATTTGGCATCACTGTCATTAGCATCCTGCATTGTTGCATCTTTTTAGGGTTCGTCACTGTCTTTAGTTGATCACTGTCTATTTTTAACGCAAGTTGATCACTGTCTTCGTTCGTAGTTTCCTTTGTTGACATTTTCAATGCACCTGCCCTTTTGTTGATCCTTTAAAAGTTTGCCATTTAAGTTTTCCTTCATTAGTTTCTCCTTTTCATAGTTTGGTCAGTTTTTGTTCATATGTTAAGTTTGCACACCATTTGCATCACTGCTATTTTGTCACTTCATTTGCATTTCTAGTTGCATCACTGTCTTATTTGGGGTTTCCATGTCTTTTTGTTGCATCACTGTCTTGGTGATATGGTCTTGTCATCACTGCTATTGTTGCGTCAGTGTCTATTTACCTAACCTAACTGATATACTGTTTTTAGTAGTTTATGAATAAGAACGTGAGAAGGCCAAAGGGAGAGTTGCAATTTTTTGTCGGAGATCTAATTTAGAACAAAAAACAAGGGGGAAGCTTTAAAATTGTAGGTGTCCCCGAGGGGAAAAATTTCAAGCACTGTTCGAGCCTTGGAAGTGGAATGTAGCTCCATTTCCTTGGATAAAGAGTCCTTCACCAGTATCTAGCCACCCCATTTTTCCCCCTGAAGAGAGGGAGAAGATATAAATCCTTTTCGATTAATCATTATGAGAAGATTTGTGATGCGACTAACAGCCTGTGAGGGAGGGAAGACGTTTTATGTTCGGCAGGAAAGAGAAGATTCTCTCCTAAAATGGATCTTTGCCAAATGAGGAATCACTGAGGATTTCAGCAGTGGCAGATGAGTTGCTTGTTGCAGTGATTTAGCAATTGTTGCAGGGAGTTATTTTTTTTTTTTTTTTTTTTTTTTTTTTTTTTAATACCTGGGTATATTTTAAAAATTAAAATTTTTAATTTAAACTACTTTTGGCCCAAACCCCCCCACACCACCACCACACACAAACAATCATCCCTCACCTCACACAAACAACATAAAAACACCATATCCCAAACTTACAAACTGGCACCCTCACCAAAAATCACCACCCCCCCACACACATCACAACCACTTCCACCACACACAACAATCACCAGCACCACCACACTCACACACATCACAACCACCTCCACCACACACAACAATCACCAGCACCACCACACACACACATCACAACCACCTCCACCACACACACATCACAACCACCTCCACCACACACAACAATCACCAACACCACCACCACGACACCCAATAATCTCCATTAAAATTGCCAGAGGAGGCAATTCTCATCACCACCACCACCAATACCACACGTAAGCCACTGTCTCAGCCTCCGCAACCATAGCTATTTCCCCCAAAAAATAATAAAAAAAACGGTTTTTTTTCCGAAACTTTTAACATAAAATAAACCAAAAAATTAAAATTTAATTTCTTGTTCTAAACTTTTCCCCCTTAGGTCAAAACACCCGGTAGCTGTTTATTGCTAGGAAAACAATCTGCTAACACCTAGATACCAGTTTACTGCCAGGTGAACACTGAACTAACATCCAGGTACATGTTTACTGCAAGGTAAACAGGAGCAGGTGTATGAAGGCGTATCTCGTTACCCCATCACTTCTCCTCTGTTGTCGGTCGAATGTTCTGCCACTCAGTAAAAATTCGTTAGGTACAAAAGTAGTAGTAGTAATTATTGTAGCAGAAATAGCTACTAAAAGGAAAACATCAATGCACATAAAACCTTATTCCATTTCAGTTTTTGTAATGCTTTAAAAACAAAGTCCCTTTTATGCTGGTAAGGCTCGATCAAATCTAGAATCCCCTTTCCCTTCATTGGGTCAAATTTGATTACCCCTCCATCCCACCCATTTTCCAGGAACTCGACCTTCGGTTAAATTCCCCCGATATAATAAAATTAACAAAACCCCGGAATGGGTGGGGGTGAACATGGGAAAGAGTCCCGTTGTGTGCAGATTTTACGATTTCGTGAAGAATTAACAAAAAAGTGTTTTTAGGTTTGGGGGTGGGGGGGGTGCGGGGGTTCTGCAAAAAGTAGGTTCCATGAGACTTCGATTACCTGGGTGAGTTTAAAATAAGTAGAAAAGGACACTTTTATGGGCCATACCCCTCCCCGGGGGGGTCTAAAAAATTAGAACCCAGTGAGTCATCAAGATACTGAACTGTAGAGAGGGAAAGTAAGTTTATTTATATACTGGTACACGTAAGTACGGTTATACAAATTTAGGTGATTACAGTTGTCATACATTGTAACATATGTCTTTTTTTGAAACCCTGCAAAAAATTTTTTCCTGGGGGCCCTGAGAGATTAGGTTTGTTGGTTGATTCAATATACAGCCTCACTACTGTTCGAGCATCATTCAGGCTGCACGTACTTACATCTTCAAGCCTAAATACATGACTTTAAATTAAAAAAATCTACCTGAAAAATATTTTTTTTAACGGGAACTTAAAATTTTTAAATTTTAAACCAATAAAAATTTTTTAAGAAAAAAAATGATTATACAAAGGGAAAGATTAACACAGAGTTTGGGGCATTTTGGGGAAGATTGTGTAGATTTGAAGTAGGATCCCACTGGAAATAAATCACTTTGACTTTTTTGGGGTTATCCTAGGTAATTTACACAGATGTTAAACTATGTAAATGTGCTTATATCTACCTGCCCCCCAAAAAACCCCAAAGAAAAACCGGCCAAAAAGAAAGGAATGACTTATTTCCACCTGTTTTCCCCAAAATCCAAAGGGACTGTCTGTGAAGAAAAAAGAAAACTATTTTTTTCCCCGCCCATACCCCTCAGATTCTTTTTAAATTCCTTTTTTTCGGTGATGAAAAAAGAAAACACCCCAAAGGGGCCCTGGGGGTTTGGATTGGTCTTAAATTTTAGAAATACCAAAATTTTAGAAAAATAAAAAATAATTTTTAACCCTTTTGAGGCCGGGTTTCCCCAGGTTTTTTGGGGAAACACATGCTTGTGCTACCGTCCAGGAGGGGACAAAAGTAAAATGAACTAGCCACTTGGTAAATTTTTTAAAAATTAAAAAGAATTAAAATATTAAAAACATAAAAACCCAACCCCTTTTTTTGATCAGCTTTTTTAAAGCCAGGTTTTTTTTTGTTTTTTTATCAAAATGTACTGTTAATTATGTTTCCAGAAAATTTTTACCCAATTTTTTTTTTTAAAATTATATTGATCAAATTTATTGTAAACTTCTTTTTTTGGGACCATTTTTATTTCTAATCCCTTTTAAACTAGTTTTTTTCAAACCCAACTTTTAATTATCCTGTCCCCATCTTCCCCAGAATTTTATAACCGGGTTTTTCCCTTTTTTATTTTTAAAATTTTTTTTAAAGCACCTTAATTTGTGTTTTTTACCCTTTAAAAATTTAAATCTAGTTATACTCCAACCCTTGTAAACAATTTTTATATAAGCCCTTAGGGGAAATTAAAAATTGAGAGTCTTTCCTTTTTAAAATTTTAGATTAAAATTTTCCCCAATTTTATTTCAGTTTCAAAAATAGTTAATAAAAATTTCCATTTTAAACCCAAGTAAATTTACTAGTGAGAAAATTTTGGGCTTTTTTTAATTTGTATTTTTATATTATTAGACCCTCATTCTAGCTCAAAACATGGGCCCTTTAAAAAAGCTTATATTAGACCCAGTGAAATTTAAGGGAGAGTTTTGCTTTTTTAAATTTTGTATTTAAATTTTTTGAATTTATACCTATTTTAAATTTTTTTTCTTCCCCAGCACAACACAAGACAAATCAACTTCATTTAGGGTGTAGTAGTGTATAATCCCCATATGGACCAAAATTTTTTAGATAAAATTTTCCCAAACTTCCACCACTAAAAATATCAGAATTAGAACTCAACACACAACCCCAGGATATAAAAAACCCATAATTTAAACCCTAGAAGATGATTGATCAGTTGCCCCCGGGGTTTAAAAAACCCTCCAAATCGGGAAAACCCAATAAAAAACCTTTTGGGGAAAGAACTGCCTTTTTTACAAAAAGCATCACCCCAGCCCCACCCAAAAAATTGAAAAGGGTTCTTATCAGATTTAACCCCACAACATCAGGTCCTTAAAAAAACATTTATGATGACCCCCTTTGGACCCCCTTTGGGAATCACAAAAGCCCCCCCCTTCCTTCCCGCATTACCCTTTACTGAGCCCCCTGGCTTGAGGAACAAAAATTCCCACCCTCACCGGGGATACACAGAAACCAAAACCCTTGCGAAGCTGGGGGGGTGGATTGAACCCATTATTTCAACCCAATTATCTTGATTGGGCACCATTTTGTTTTTAGTGATGAATAGGGGGAAAAATTTTTTTGCAAATTTTTAATTAAAAAAACCTTAAAACATATAAAATCGGTCCCTTTTTGATACCTCACAAAAAACACCCCAAAAATTTCAGTGAAAAATTTAAAAGTCACTAAACAAAAGAAAAATGAAAAAACCCCCAACCTTCTTAGCTGAGATTTAAAATCAACTCGGTTTAAATAGAGATAAAGCCCGTAAACGATTTTCATCAACAATATGAAAAAATTTAATTTTCAACCAAAAAAATAACTAAACCCCAATTTTAGGTTTTCTGGAGGAAATGCAACCCATAATAGACCACAATGGGCCCAAAATATACGGGGCCCCCCTTAAACCCGGGGGATAATCAAAGATCACACAGACCACTCCCCTCCCCTTTTCCTCCTGAAAACAAGAAAAATATTTTACTTGAATAAAAAAGTCTCATTTAGACCCCATGACGAGCCCTTCAAAAGGAAGTTCACAGCTGACCGGGAGACTGTTGGATTTGGCCAAAATTTTTCCCAACAAAAGATGATGACTGGAAAAGACATTTTTTTTTAAAAAAATTATTTAGACTATAAAAAAAATTTTGCCCCATAAAAACGAAAAAAGATCACAAAAACGGCTTGGTTCCCCTTTTTAAATGTAAGCACCTTTCCTGAAATCCTTGGACAAGAAAACACCAAAAATGAAAAGAAAAAAAGGGGGTTTTTAAACACACAAAGATTTTCTTAAACACCATTCACGCCCCAACCAAAAGGAAAAAAGGGGAAAAAAACTTTTTTTTCTCCAGATTCACAGACACTAGGGGAAATAAAAAAAGACCGGGAAAACACTTCTTCCCCTTGGGGACCCACAAGCTGAAAAAAAAAGAATATTGTCCTAAAAAAAACCTAATGAAACACCACTACACCCCACTGACACAGTTTAACAAGATAAAGGGTTTTTTTTCCCTAAACCCATAGGATCTAACTCCCAAAAATAAAATTCCCTTTATTTTAAAAACCATCCCGGGGACTACCTAGAGGGGGAATTTCCCAAATTCCTTTTTATTTTGGGAAACCCTAACCGGGGTCCAGGGAATTTCCCCAAATTTTAAAGTCATTTCTAAAAATAACCGGGAAATTTCGCCCTTCCAGTCCCCCACAGTAAAAGGGAAGGGGGCCCATGCCCTTTTCTTTGTTTTTCATTTTTTTAAAAGTCCCCAGAAACTAAGAATTTTCCTGAAACTATTTAAGATGGGTGGGGTTATCCCCAATACATGTTTGGGGTGCCCTTTTCCAGACTTAAAAAAACTATGGGTTAATATCTAATTTAAAGTTTAAAAATTTTTTTGGAAAAACTAAAAAGTGGAGACTGTATTCTTTTAAACGGCACAAAAAAACTCAACCCCTCCCAAATTTTGGGGATTCAAAATAAAAAAATTAATGATAATCATAAAATGCTAGATCTTTTTTTAACAGCTTTGGGGAAAAAAGGAATTTAAATTGGGTTTTTTAGACCTAAAAAATTTTTGAAATTAACCACGACACCCCACCCCCAAAATTTTAAACCATCAGATAAAAACCAGCGCTTGCTTATTTAAATTTTACCACTAATAGGTATAGTATGTCCCCATTAAAGACACAGATCAAAAAAGGGCCATTTGATATGGAGCCCCGGGGGTTTCCTTTGGCCCCCTGCTTTTTCCTCAAAACATAAATGATTTTCCCCAAAAGTATCCCAACACCTGAAACCCATTTTTTTTGACGATTAAATCATTTTATGGTCTTTCCCCCCACCCAATTGCTAATTTCCCTCAACACCTTTTGTTAAGGAGCTGATAAAAATATCGATTTTGAGGGGATAAAGAAAAATTTAACCCCAACCCCCCGAAAAACCCTTACATTTTTTATGTTGGTAGCAGGGGCAGAGTTTTGCAAAAATTTAATTTTTAAGATTAATAACACTCAAATTTAAATAAATTTTTAATGAGGGAAAATTTGGGCCCATCCCGGGGGACAAAAACCGAATTTCCCCATATCCAAATATAACCAAAAAAGATCCAAACGGTTAATCTCTCCAAAGATAATACAAAAGGTTTTCAAAAACCCCCCTTTCTAACTATACCCCCTCCTTATTCATCCCCCCCACCTATATTTGTGTTTTGGGGGATCAATTTCGCAAAACACACCTCAAGAATAAAAACCCCAAACAAAAAGCCGGGTAAGAAAATCCCCAAATCCCACCCTTTGGGCAAAAATTTCCACTTTTTCCATAGTTTTTAAACTTACCCCTTTGGTTAAAAAGACACCACATTTTACTACTGAACATCGGGGCCTTAAACTCTAATATAAACCCTTTGACCTAAAGTTTTTTGATACCCGGACAGAAACCCAAACAAAAACCGACACAAACATCTCCGACATTCCCTGGCCCGACTAAACCCTTTTTAAAAATTCAATGATGTAAAAGGGTTTCCCAAAATCTGGAAAAAAAACCCTGAAACCCCTGGGAACTGCAGAACTTTCATAAATTTCCCAAAACTCCCATTGAAAACATTTTATCTCCTGATATCCCCCAAGTTAACAAATTACACGAATACCATTTGGTGGTTCCTTTTTTACACTTTTTTCCCCCTTTTTAACCAAAAAAAAAAAATTTTTAATTCAATCAAAAAAATAATGAACCTTGGGGGAAAATTAAAATACTGAAACTATGACTGGGGCCAAAAAAAAAGATTCACAGGTTAAAACCCTCAAAAACTAGTTTTTAAATCCCCAGCCAAAACAACCCTTATTTTTTTAATTTGAATATTTTAAAATTAAAAAATTAAACCCAAGTCTGCCCGAAATCCCTGGGCCATGCAGGTTTCTAGGGGACACTCTTAACCTTTATTTTATCTTTAAAACTACACAAAACTAAATTCTGAAATCAGATTGAATCCTTATAGAGAATAAATTTTGAAAAAATTTTTGTTGTAAAATTTTAAACAAAATATTTTTTTATTTTCTTTAAAACAAAATTTTTTGGAAAAATGTTTCCCAAAAACTGTTTTAAAGGGAAACCCATGATAAAAAAGGGGCGGGTTAACCAAAATTTTGGACGGAAAAAGGATAAGTGTTTAAGTGTAAGAAAATTTACCCCGGGGGCACAATACAAAAAACATAGAATTACCCAAACAAGAGCATATGTGTGAAAACCCTGGGAAAACCCAAAAAGTCAGACAGGGGAATTTTTTCCCATTGGGGTTTTTATTTAAATTAAAAAAGGTTATAATATTTTTTTTATTATTCTATAAATGAAGATAACATCTTTTTAAACATACTAAAAAGACTTTTCTACTACACGAGGGGAAAAATTAAACTATTCCAAAAGGAGGGCCAAGATTTACCCAAAATGAGGGCCTTTCGACTTTTTCCAATACGAGGTAAACCATTGGAAAGGAAAATTCAAAGGGCCTTTTAGAAAAAAATAAAAAAATCATTCCCCCCCTTTCGGGTTGGGTTCATCAAATTTCCTTTTGGCAGTCTTCGGGGAACGGGCCCTTTGTTGGAGGGCCTTTAAATTTTTGGGGAGCCTTCCTTTCCCCTTTATTGGTTGACAAAAAATGCAAGCCTGGTTTTTTCCGACTGGGGTATTTAACAAAGGGTTCCTCCCAGTCCCATGGGATTGTTTTGGGCCCCAAAAGCGAAAAATTGGAAAAGATATTCGGACACTGTTCGTGAGAAATTTTATAAACATGATTTAGCTTTTTTGGTTTTTTTTATTCCTCAAATTCAGCAATCCAACTGCTAATTTCATCCGGTTTCATGTTTTTGGTCCCAGCCCCAGGATAAATTCCATGTTTTGGCCCGGGGTGAGGCACCATTTTTCATTTTTTTCCAAGGAAAAAAGGAGCAAGGGGGAATTCCATTTTCAAAAAAGGGCTGAATGGGTTTCCCATGAGATAGGTAGAATTGCAAGTTCATAAGGAACTTCAGCCGGGCTTTTTTCCATACACTGCCCCCCATAAATTTTCCCCGACAGCAGGGGTAAAAAAGGGGGGATTCCCAGATTTTTAAAATTAAAAACCCAAAGTGTGGGACCCCCTTTTACACTGAAATTTAAAAAATTATTTACCCTTTCCTAGTTTATTTTCTTTCCAAAGAGAATGGTTTCCCATTTTTCCCCTGGGGAAGATAGTTTGTTGTCTAAAACCATTTCCAAAAGGCCCTCTTTTCCAGTGAAAAAACATTAAAACCTTGGGGGTCTTTACCTTGTCACTAACAGACCCCGTCATCTGAAACGTGGGAGTTTGCACTTGACACTGAAGGCAACAACATAAATAAGAATGTTAAACCCGAATACTCCCTGGGGGAACCCACATTTTACCCAGGGCCCGGGTTTCCCATTTTTTATTTTGAAATTTTTTCTCCTGTTCGGGGGTTTTTAAAACCCAGTTTTAAACCCCCTTCCCAATTTTTGAAGTTTCCCATAAAATTGTGGGGGGAATATGGGAAATTTTTCTTTTTCAAGGTTTTTTAACCCCAAAGGAGGTTTTTTAATTTTTTGGGTTCCCCGGGTAACCATTGGGATTAATAAGGAGGATTTTGAGGGGGACCTTTTCACCCCGATTAAAAGGGCCAGGAGAATGCTGTCAAAGGGGGTACTTAACTATTTGAGAATCCACCGCCCTCCCAAATTTTGGGATTTTAAATTTTTATTTTAAAAAGGGTTTCTATTGTTTACATCAGACCTATTATTTTTTTTAAGATGGGAAAAACCTCCCCCCTTTAAAACCCTCCCGGAAATGGATTAGGGGGGAAAAGATAGATTTATTATGTGGGGGAAAATTGAATTTCAAACCCCCATTTTTGGGAAAACTTAGACGGGAGGGTTATCGGGCCTGTGCTCAGGGGGGCTTAACCTCAGTTTTTTTTAAAATGAAGTAAAGAGAACCCCATTATTTGAAAAATTTGGTTTGTTTTAAATTTTATAGTATGTTTAAAATTTTCAGATTTCGAAAAGGTATTTGATGCAGTTTTGAAGTTTATTTCCCAGTGTTGATCCCAACAGATGGTAGGAATTGGCAATTTGCCCCCTTTAGATGTTTGGGGCATCCCCTAAATTATGGGAAGTGGGGGCCATGTTAGCCCCATTCACGGTTTTGCATAACCTCAACTGTTTTTTTGTTCCGAGCTTAAAAAAAGGTTTTTTTCCCTTCAATTTTGAAAAATTTGTTTTTTTTTTGCCCCTTTTATTTTTCTCGGGTATTTCGTTCCTCCCTTTAATTCTTTTGTTAATATCCCCTGTTTTTTAATTTTTAGCAGCTGGCCCTTTTGAATTTCAATTTTAATATCTGTAGTACCCGGGGTCTAATTTTTTCGGAACCAAACCCCTTTTTAACTGGTGCAATATTTTTAAGAAGGGAAAGGGGAACATTGTTTTAATTTTCCGGCATCGTTTACGCCGGCAATTTGTTATTTTGGGTTCCATTAAAAAATTTAAAAAACCAGGGTTTTCCTTTACGGGGTTTTTCCCTAGCACCTATTTTTATTTTCCTGTGTAGGCCTATCCTACCCCAGGTTTTTTGGGCGTAAAATGATAAAATGACCCCCAAGACCTGGGGTAATGACCCCTAATTGACTAATCCCCCCCGAAAAGTGCGGTGGGGAAGGGTCAATTAGGGTTGAAAACCCGGGTGCCATTGGTTTTATTAATTTAGTTGGGTGAGCTTTTTAATTTTAGAATTTCTTTCCCTTTGAAGTTCGTTATTTTTTTTTGGGAAAACAGATAAATTTTCCCCAAAAGGATTATTGGTTTGAAATTTTGGTTTTAACCCGACAATTTTTCGGAAAACCCCCTTTCTAAGAATTGGCCCGGGGGTAGGAGGGCAAAAAACAATTTCCCATTAAGATGGGTTTTTTTGGGGAAAGCGCCCCTTCAAACCAAATTTCCCCCAGTTTATTGTTAAAACCGGTTTTTGCCGGTCCCAAGCCATTTCTAATGTATAAAAAGGGGGGCAAAGCCCCCTTTTCGAGATTTTACTGAAGAAAAGGGTGTACCCCGGTGTATAAAAAAGAAAGGATATATGTAAATAGATAATAAAAAAATTAAAAGAAATTGTGTTATTTAAAGTTTTAAAATCAAGGATTTTAAAGGTTGATTGAGTCTGCATGTCACCTGTTCACTACCTTTCAAGAATATTCAGTGTATATACACTGAGTATATACACTTTTCGGTGGTTTTCAAAAAAGTTTTTTTTAATTCCCAACAGTCTGGTAGTTTTCCTGTATGAGGACAAAAAATTGGTAAAAAAAATATTTTTAAATTATTTATTACTTTTAATTTTTAAAAAATTTTTAAATTTTTTAAAATTTTTATTAAATTATTATTTTTATTTTTAAATTTTTTTATTTTGAGGGAATATTTTTTCCCTTTTATTGGGAGACATCAGCAAAAAAATTCTGCCGGCCCAAAAGAGGGGACATCCCGGAGACTCCCCCCGCACGATGACGACTTTTCACACGTTTTTTCAAACCGTTAACCGGGGGAAGTTTTACCGGGAAAGGAAGACGATAAATTTACGAAAAGAAGATAAAAAGGAGGGAGAAAAATTTTTTTATTCAAAAAGGAAATTAGGGGGGGAGACCGAAAGAGAGGATGAGGAGTGAAAAAGGGAAACAAAAATTAAGCCCAGAAAGAGGTGAAGAGGAGAAATTTAAAGATAAATTAAACCCCTTTTACACAGGAAATTATAGACAAAAGGCGGGAGAGTTCTTGCAAAACCCTTATGTTCTAGAATCCTTTAATTGGGATCAAAATTTGAGGAAAACAATTTCTTTCTTTTTTTACATACTCTAAATCTTAAATCAGCTCCAATTTTTCCTGACAAATGTGAACACACTTTTTTTTCCTTCAAAAGGGCATTGCAATTCTATCATCCTATCTTTTAAAGCCGTGTTAATGGATAGAGGGAGCAAAGAACGGGAGAGAGCCATCTGCTATAATATCCTTGTCTTAACTATCTAGGCAGAGATAGCCAAGTTAGTGTAAGTCCTTCTCATCAGACAGCCACGGTGGGACAGTAGTGTTTACCGCTGTCTATTTTCTCTTTGTACTTCACTGTGCTTTCGAACGGAGTCACCTTTCTGCTCGGATCTGACTGCTGGGTGATAAGTGACTCCAGGATACCTCTAAGAGATATTCCTGTACAATGTTCACCTTTACGGGTATAATGTTAATCCAGGGAACAAAGTTCTGCGGTGGGTATCTGGCCCGTAGTTTCTCATGGTAGTAATAGTAGCTGTGTTAGTAACAGTAACAGTTACTGGCATTTATTTATCTCTCTTTTTATCCATTTCAGACCAGCTTTAAAGAGGTGAGAAAGTGCTACTGTCGAGCAAGGAAATCTTTGATTCTTTTTCAGGAGTTTCTAACCTTTCTCTGATGTGTTTGTTACACTGTTTATCTTCTGCACTGAGTGAACTTCATGGCCAATAACAACCTTCAACACGTAGATTCTCGCCAAAATAAAAGCCATTATTGACCATAGAACAAAAGTATCAAAACACAACTTTGTCATAATCGGTTTATATCAAAATAATTATTTCTTAATCGCAAGGTAATTAATTGTTTATGGTTGTATAGTTATTTTTTGAAGTTACTGCATTAATCCTGCTTATCACCACCATGGTGAACACACATCAACAAAGGCCAGTTGACTGGTTGATTCAGGTCTACTCCCAATTATTTTTCATTCCTGAAGTCTTCCCTGACCCTTTCTGGTTGATTAATGGACGGAGGATCAAGCCTCCACCCTTTTTGCGTTGAATAACACACGCAGGTTTGGAACATTACATATATAAAAAAATAAAAAAAAATAATTCCTGCGTTAATCAAACTTGGCCAAGATACACGTGCAAGTTTCCCGTTTTATCCTGTTTATCTGTTTTGTATTTGATCAGTTCGTCGATCATGAACGAGTGATTCCTTAACATGGTCGGATTATCTGTGGCCCATTACTTTAATTATATATTTTGATTATTTTCATTTTAGTTTCTGAATCTTGTGTCATGTTATTTACGATGTAATTATGAACATGACTTTTTTTGGGGGTTGATTAATTTTTGTATTCTGAATTAATTACTATTAGATAACCGAGTTTCATCTTCACATAACTTGAAGTGACCGTTATTCATCTTCACATAACTTGAAATGACCGTTATTCATCTTCACATAACTTGAAATGACCGTTATTCATCTTCACATAACTTGAAATGACCGTTATTCATCTTCACATAACTTGAAATGACCGTGTTTCATCTTCACATAACTTGAAGTGACGGTGTTTCATCTTCACATAACTTGAAGTGACCGTGTTTCATCTTCACATAACTTGAAGTGACGGTGTTTCATCTTCACATAACTTGAAGTGACCGTGTTTCATCTTCACATAACTTGAAGTGACGGTGTTTCATCTTCACATAACTTGAAGTGACCGTGTTTCATCTTCACATAACTTGAAGTGACGGTGTTTCATCTTCACATAACTTGAAGTGACCGCGTTTCATCTTCACATAACTTAAAGTGACCGTGTTTCATCTTCACATAACTTGAAGTGACCGTGTTTCATCTTCACATAACTTGAAGTGACGGTGTTTCATCTTCACATAACTTGAAGTGACCGTGTTTCATCTTCACATAACTTGAAGTGACCGTGTTTCATCTTCACATAACTTAAAGTGACCGTGTTTCATCTTCACATAACTTGAAGTGACCGTGTTTCATCTTCACATAACTTGAAGTGACCGTGTTTCATCTTCACATAACTTGAAGTGACCGTGTTTCATCTTCACATAACTTGAAGTGACCGTGTTTCATCTTCACATAACTTGAAGTGACCGTTATTCATCTTCACATAACTTGAAGTGACCGTGTTTCACCTTCACATAACTTAAAATGACCGTTGTTCATCTTCACATAACTTAAAGTGACCGTGTTTCATCTTCACATAACTTGAAGTGACCGTGTTTCACCTTCACATAACTTAAAATGACCGTTGTTCATCTTCACATAACTTGAAGTGACCGTGTTTCATCTTCACATAACTTGAAGTGACCGTTATTCATCTTCACATAACTTGAAGTGACCGTGTTTCATCTTCACATAACTTGAAGTGACCGTGTTTCATCTTCACATAACTTGAAGTGACCGTGTTTCATCTTCACATAACTTGAAGTGACCGTGTTTCATCGTCATATAACTTAAAGTGACCGTGTTTCATCTTCACATAACTTGAAGTGACCGTGTTTCATTGTCACATAACTTAAAGTGACCGTGTTTCATCTTCACATAACTTGAAGTGACCGTTATTCATCTTCACATAACTTGAAGTGACCGTGTTTCATCTTCACATAACTTGAAGTGACCGTTATTCATCTTCACATAACTTAAAGTGACCGTGTTTCATCTTCACATAACTTAAAGTGACGGTGTTTCATCTTCACATAACTTAAAGTGACCGTGTTTCATCTTCACATAACTTGAAGTGACCGTGTTTCATCTTCACATAACTTGAAGTGACCGTGTTTCATCTTCACATAACTTAAAGTGACCGTGTTTCATCTTCACATAACTTGAAGTGACCGTGTTTCATCTTCACATAACTTGAAGTAACCGTTGTTCATCTTCACATAACTTAAAGTGACCGTGTTTCATCTTCACATAACTTGAAGTGACCGTGTTTCATCTTCACATAACTTGAAGTGACCGTTGTTCATCTTCACATAACTTAAAGTGACCGTGTTTCATCTTCACATAACTTGAAGTAACCGTTGTTCATCTTCACATAACTTAAAGTGACCGTGTTTCATCTTCACATAACTTGAAGTGACCGTGTTTCATCTTCACATAACTTGAAGTAACCGTTGTTCATCTTCACATAACTTAAAGTGACCGTGTTTCATCTTCACATAACTTGAAGTGACCGTGTTTCATCTTCACATAACTTGAAGTGACCGTGTTTCATCTTCACATAACTTGAAGTGACCGTGTTTCATCTTCACATAACTTGAAGTGACCGTGTTTCACCTTCACATAACTTGAAGTGACCGTGTTTCATCTTCACATAACTTGAAGTGACCGTGTTTCATCTTCACATAACTTAAAGTGACCGTGTTTCATCTTCACATAACTTAAAGTGACCGTGTTTCATCTTCACATAACTTGAAGTGACCGTGTTTCATCTTCACATAACTTGAAGTGACCGTGTTTCATCTTCACATAACTTGAAGTGACCGTGTTTCATCTTCACATAACTTGAAGTGACCGTGTTTCATCTTCACATAACTTGAAGTGACCGTGTTTCATCTTCACATAACTTAAAGTGACCGTGTTTCATCTTCACATAACTTGAAGTGACCGTGTTTCATCTTCACATAACTTAAAGTGACCGTGTTTCATCTTCACATAACTTGAAGTGACCGTGTTTCATCTTCACATAACTTAAAGTGACCGTGTTTCATCTTCACATAACTTGAAGTGACCGTGTTTCATCTTCACATAACTTAAAGTGACCGTGTTTCATCTTCACATAACTTGAAGTGACCGTGTTTCATCTTCACATAACTTGAAGTGACCGTGTTTCATCTTCACATAACTTGAAGTGACCGTTATTCATCTTCACATAACTTGAAGTGACCGTGTTTCATCTTCACACTAGCAATGGTCGTAAATGTACTTCATCACTGCCAATGTTAAGATTCAGTTTTTTTGTGGAAATATAAGATTGTGTTGATGCTGAGAAGTAATACTCTAGTAAGGGTATAAATAATATAAAGGAAAATAAAGCAAGAGAGCGGACTTATGCAGGTTCGAATTCTACCTAATATATATATATATATATATATATATATATATATATATATATATATATATATATATATATATATATATATATATATATATATATATATATATATATATATATATATATATATATATATATATATATATATATATATATATATACAATTACATTCTCATGGAACACAGTTCAATATGTTCTTCGAGAATGTAATTGTGAGATCACGAAAGCCCCTGGAATGTGTTACATTATCCATGAATCAACAAGTATATATGCATATACTCTTGCGTGTCAATAGGAAATTTTGCTTGTGCTCTACTCTAGACAATGCCGTTTTTATGCCATTTTTTGCAAATAAATATGTGAAAAAAGATGATTTTCATTCTATTTTAAAATAATCTTCCTTAGTAATTTTTCATCTTTGTGTTGTCATGGGATCAGAGTTGTGTTCGTGGTGCCCTACTTGTGCTGCTTAGTTACATACAGGTAGAGGCGAGTGTGTGTGTGTGTGTGTGTGTGTGTGTGTGTGTGTGTATGTACTCACCTAGTTGTACTCACCTAGTTGAGGTTGCGGGGGTCGAGTCCGAGGTCCTGGCCCCGCCTCTTCACTGATCGCTACTAGGTCACTCTCCCTGAGCCGTGAGCTTTATCATACCTCTGCTTAAAGCTATGTATGGATCCTGCCTCCAGTACATCGCTTCCCAAACTATTCCACTTACTGACTACTCTGTGGCTGAAGAAATACTTCCTAACATCCCTGTGATTCATCTGTGTCTTCAGCTTCCAACTGTGTCCCCTTGTTACTGTGTCCAATCTCTGGAACATCCTGTCTTTGTCCACCTTGTCAATTCCTCTCAGTATTTTGTATGTCGTTATCATGTCCCCCC
Source organism: Cherax quadricarinatus (assembly GCF_038502225.1). NCBI lineage: Eukaryota > Metazoa > Arthropoda > Malacostraca > Decapoda > Parastacidae > Cherax > Cherax quadricarinatus. The sequence continues at coordinate 9,690,587 of NC_091333.1, read as the reverse complement.
TATCTCTCCTGTCCTCCAGTGTCGTCAGGTTGATTTCCCTTAACCTCTCCTCGTAGGACATACCTCTTAACTCTGGGACTAGTCTTGTTGCAAACCTTTGCACTTTCTCTAGTTTCTTCACGTGCTTGGCTAGGTGTGGGTTCCAAACTGGTGCCGCATACTCCAATATGGGCCTAACATACACGGTGTACAGGGTCCTGAATGATTCCTTATTAAGATGTCGGAATGCTGTTCTGAGGTTTGCTAGGCGCCCATATGCTGCAGCAGTTATTTGGTTGATGTGCGCTTCAGGAGATGTGCCTGGTGTTATACTCACCCCAAGATCTTTTTCCTTGAGTGAGGTTTGTAGTCTCTGACCCCCTAGACTGTACTCCGTCTGCGGCCTTCTTTGCCCTTCCCCAATCTTCATGACTTTGCACTTGGTGGGATTGAACTCCAGGAGCCAATTGCTGGACCAGGTCTGCAGCCTGTCCAGATCCCTTTGTAGTTCTGCCTGGTCTTCGATCGAGTGTATTCTTCTCATCAACTTCACGTCATCTGCAAACAGGGACACCTCAGAGTCTATTCCTTCCGTCATGTCGTTCACAAATACCAGAAACAGCACTGGTCCTAGGACTGACCCCTGCGGGACCCCGCTGGTCACAGGTGCCCACTCTGACACCTCGCCACGTACCATGACTAGCTGCTGTCTTCCTGACAAGTATTCCCTGATCCATTGTAGTGCCTTCCCTGTTATCCGTGCTTGGTCCTCCAGTTTTTGCACCAATCTCTTGTGTGGAACTGTGTCAAACGCCTTCTTGCAGTCCAAGAAAATGCAATCCACCCACCCCTCTCTCTCTTGTCTTACTGCTGTCACCATGTCATAGAACTCCAGTAGGTTTGTGACACAGGATTTCCCGTCCCTGAAACCATGTTGGCTGCTGTTGATGAGATCATTCTCTACTGTGTATTAAATTTTTAAAAACCCATTACGGGCCCCAAAGGGGGCCTTTCATATGTGATGCCCCCGATATCTGCACTACTGAAGGTGAATACTAAGTCCAGCTTTAACGACCCCCTCTCCCCCTCTCTCTTGAAAACCCCCTTTTACGTGTTGGACAAAGTTCTCCAGTACCCCCTTCCTCATCTTAGCTCCTCCATGTATCTTGGCCCCATGGGGTCCAAATTTTCCCCCAATCGATCTCCTTTGGGGGAAAGTCACCCATGATCAGGAGTTTTCCCCCACATGCAGGGACCCTTTTTTGGCCACTCTAGCCAGTGTAAACCCACCTTTTACCCTGTCGTCCTTTGCCTTGGCCTCCTGCTGTTCTGTGGGGGGGTTATACATCACTCAATACCCCCTTTGGGGACTTCCGGGAGTAAGTGTTTTTAATTATGTAATCACTTTTCCCCCCCTATTTCCTTTTCCCAGCCCACAAAATTCCACCCCTTTTTTGATAAAAGCAACCCCCACCCCTGTTCCCCTGTTTTTCCTCAGGTTTTGGACCCCGGGGAAAGAAGGGGGCATCTGTTATCATACCTGTTTTTTGGGTTTTCCCGGGTGAGAGCTATGATGTCCGGGAGTTTTTTGACTCTTTTCCACCCCCAATTTTTTTTCCATTTAATATTTTTTCCCAAAACCTTAAATTTTCCCTTTCCAAACACTGGGGTTTTGGGGGGGCCCCGGAGGGGGGAGACCGGGGCATACCAGGAGGCTGGGGTATGGATTTTTAGTGTGTTGGGATGGTGTGATAGGTTGTATGGTTCTGGGGGTATTTTTTGGGCTTGCCCTTTGTTGTTCTGTCCTGTTCTGGCTGCCCTTCTGCGGTTCCCCTCCCTTGCCCTTTTCCAGCCCCTTCGTTTGTCCTCCCCCCTCACCCGGTCGTTCTGTTTTTGTTCTGTCTCTGTCTGGGAACACCCTCTTTGCTTTTTATATTTAAACCGTGTTTTCTTTTGGGGGATCCTGCCCCCCTGTTTCCGTCCTGAGAATAAAAGCTTGATTGGTGGGTTTTTCCCCCCTTTTTAAAAGTAATTTTCCCTTTCTCTAAAATTTCAGTCCATCTCTTCACCTATTTCGTGGGTGATTTTTCTCAACCCCTTTTTTTCTTCCTGCCTTTTTTCTTCCCGATTTTGCTCCTTTTTTCCCCCCATTGCCCTTTTTCCCCCTGTGACTTGGATCCTGCCTTAGGGGTCAGTTTCTCCCCTTTATTTTTTTCCCGTGGCCTTGATAGCCCTTTTGGGCCCCAGCATTCGACCCATCACCCCTCTCCATCTCCAAAAACCCGCCGATTTCCCTTTTACCCTTGGGCCCCTTTGGGAGATTGGGGTGTGACCTTAGATAATTCATAATTCCCTTTCCCTTTCCCGTTCGGGGCCCCGCAGCTTTATATGCTGTGTTTCTCTGGTCACTGCCCCTGTAACCGCCTTTTAGCCTATTTTTTCTCAACTTTTGGGCCCCTTTTTCTTGGGAATGCAGTTTTGACTTGTGCCTCCCCCCTTTTTTTTCCTTCCCCTCCTTCCAACCCCAGAGAGCCCCTTTTTCCATTTTTTTTAGAAAGCCCCTTTCCCCAAATTTTTTTCCCACCTTGTTCCATCCCCACTGCTCCTCCATCCACCCCCCCACCAAAAACCCCCCCCTGATCCTTGGTCTCAAGTAGCCTCCCAATTTTTTTTTTTTTTTTTTAGAGAAGAGAGAAGGGAAAGGTAGAGGGGAGAGAGAGGGGGAAAAAGTAGGAGAGGGGGGAGTTAGAAGGGAAAAATTTGGGGAGAGCAAGAGAGAGAGAGAGCAAGAGAGAGAGAGAAAGAAAGAGAGAGCAAGAGAGAGAGAGAGCAAGAGAGAGAGAGACAAAAGAGAGAGAGAAAGAGAGAGAGGGGAGCAAGAGAGAGAGGGGAGAGAGCAAAGAGAGAGAGAGCAAGAGGGGAGAGAGAAAGAGAAAGAGAGAGAGCAAGAGAGAGAGAGAGCAAAGAGAGAGAGAGCAAGAGAGAGAGAGGGGCAAAAAAGAGAGAGAGAGCAAGAGAGAGAGAGCAAGAGGAGAGAGAGAGCAAAAAGAGAGAGAGCAAGAGAGAGAGAAGAAGAGAGAGAGAGCAAGAGAGAGAGAGAGCAAAGAGAGAGAGAGAGGGAAGAGAGAGAGAGAGAAAAAGAGAGAGAAAGAGAGAGAGAAAAAGAGAGGAGAGAGAGAGCAAGAGAGAGAGAGAGGAGAGAGAGAGAGAGCAAAGAGAGAGAGAGCAAGAGAGAGAAAAGCAAGAGAGAGAGAGAGCAAGAGAGAGAGAGAGAGGGGAAGAGAGAGAGAGAGAGCAAGAGAGAGAGAGAGAAGGAGAGCAAGAGAGAGAGAGAGCAAGAGAGAGAGAGAGCAAGAGAGAGAGAGAGCAAGAGAGGGGAGAGAGCAAGAGGGGAGAGAGAGCAAGAGAGAGAGAGGAAGAAAAGAGAGAGAGCAAAGAGAGAGAGAGCAAAAGAGAGAGAGAGAGAGCAAGAGAGAGAGAGAGAGGGAAGAGAGAGAGAGAGAGAGAGAGAGCAAAAAGAGAGAGAGCAAGAGGAGAGAGAGCAAGAGAGAGAAGAGAAAAGGGGAGAGGAGAAAAGAGAGAGAAGAGCAAGAGAGAGAGAGAGCAAAGAGAGAGAGAGCAAGAGAGAGAGAGAGCAAAGAGAGAGAGCAAGAGAGAGAGAGAGAGAGCAAGAGAGAGAGAGAGCAAGAGAGAGAGAGAGCAAAGAGAGAGGGGACAAGAGAGAGAAGGGGAGCAAGAGAGAGAGAGAGCAAGAGGGGAGAGGAGAGAGGCAAGAGAGAGAGAGAGAGAGCAAGGAAAAGAGAGAGAGAGAAGAGAGAGAGCAAAAGAGAAAGAGAGCAAGAGAGAGAGAGAGCAAGAGAGAGAGAGAGCAGGGGAGAGAGAGAGCAAGAGAGAGAGAGAGCAAAGAGAGAGAGAGCAAAGAGAGAGAGAGAGGGAAGAGAGAGAGAAAGGGGAGAGAGAGAGCAAAGAGAGAGAGAGAGCAAAAAGAGAAGAGAGCAAGAGAGAGAGGGAGGAAAAGAGAGAGAGCAAGAGAGAGAGAGAGAGCAAGAGAGAGGGGAGAGCATTTAGAGAGAGAGCAAGAGAGAGAGAGAGCAAGAGAGAGAGAGAGAGCAAGAGAGAGAGCAAAAAAGAGAGAGAGAGAGAAAGCAAGAGAGAGAGCAAGAGAGAGAGAGAGAGAGAGAGAGAGAGAGAGAGAGGGGAGAGAGAGAGAGAGAGAGAGAGAGAGAGAGAGAGGGGGGGAGGGGGGGAGGGGGGAGGGGGGAAAAAGAAGGCAAAGAGGGGGGAAGGGGGAAAAGGGGAAAATGGAAACGAGGGGAGAGAGGGGGTAGGGGGGGGGGAGGAGGAGGGGGGAGGTGGGGGAAAAAAAGAGGGGAGAGATAATGGGGGGGGCAGGGTGTTAGAGGGGGGGAGATGTTAGAGGGGGAGGGAGAGGTAAGAGATGTTAGAGGGGAAAAAATGGGAGAGGGAAAGAGAGAGAGAGATAGGTAGAGAGGATAGGGTAGAGAGAGAGATATAGGTAAAGAGAGAGAGGGGAATAGGCTAAGGGGGAGAAAGAGGGGGGGAGGGGGAAAGGTTCAGATGGTCAGTTCACAGGACGGGGAAAACCTGTGTGTGTGTGTGTGTGTGTGTGTGTGTGTGTGTGTGTGTGTGTGTGTGTGTGTGTGTGTGTGTGTGTGTGTGTTTTGGGTCGTGCCAAATAAATTTTTAAAGGGGAGTTTGGTTTATTTTGGGAAGGGATTATTTCGAAGCAACAGACTTAAAATTAGTATTTTTTTCCCATTTAAAACGTCCAAAAACAATCACAAAATTACGAAAAAATGCAATCATTGATTCAAGCAAATTTAAAAAAAAAACAGATTTATGCTATTTTATAGGGTCCTCCCCCTTTTTCTGCAACATTGTAAGCCCTGATAATGGGTTGATTTTAACAGGAAAGGCTTAGAACCATATCCAACTCCCCTTAGTTGTTTATAGTAGTATTTATAATGGGGCCCGTTTGCAGATGACGGGAAATTGATAAAGAGTCCCCTCGATCGAAGACCAGAAGGAACCTACAAAGGATCCGATAGGCTGCGACCGGGGCCAGCAACTGGTTTTCCCGGAGTTCAATCCCACCGTGCAAAGCCATGAGGATTGGGGGAAGGGGAAAGAAGACCGCAGACGGAGTAAAAAGTCTAGGGGGCCCGAGACCACAAACATCACCAAAAAAAAAGATCTTGGGGGGAGGAAAACACCAGGGCTTGGGTTTTGAAGGCCCCAAAAACCCCAAAAAACTGCTGAGCATATGGGCGCCTGGGGAAACCTCAGAACAGCATTCCGACATTTAATAAGGAAATTTTTCAGGCCCTGGGACACTGTGACGTTAGGCCCATATTGGAGTATGCGGCACCAGTTTGGAAAACCCCCACTCAGCCGCAAGTGAAGAAATCCAGAGAAAAATGCAAAGGTTTGCAACAAGACTAGTCCCAGAGTTAAGAGGTATGTCCTACGAGGAGAGGTTAAGGAAATCAACCTGACGACACTGGAGGACAGGAGAGATAGGGGGGACATGATAACGACATACAAAATACTGAGAGGAATTGACAAGGTGGACAAAGACAGGATGTTCCAGAGATTGGACACAGTAACAAGGGGACACAGTTGGAAGCTGAAGACACAGATGAATCACAGGGATGTTAGGAAGTATTTCTTCAGCCACAGAGTAGTCAGTAAGTGGAATAGTTTGGGAAGCGATGTAGTGGAGGCAGGATCCATACATAGCTTTAAGCAGAGGTATGATAAAGCTCACGGCTCAGGGAGAGTGACCTAGTAGCGATCAGTGAAGAGGCGGGGCCAGGAGCTCGGACTCGACCCCTGCAACCTCAACTAGGTGAGTACAACTAGGTGAGTACATACACACACACATACACACACACACACGCACACACACACACACACACACACACACACACACACACACTGTCCCTGTTTGCAGATGACGTGAAGTTGATGAGAAGAGTTCAGTCGATCGAAGACCAGGCAGAACTACAAAGGGATCTGGATAGGCTGCAGACCTGGTCCAGCAACTGGCTCCTGGAGTTCAATCCCACCAAGTGCAAAGCCATGAGGATTGGGGAAGGGCAAAGAAGACCGCAGACGGAGTACAGTCTACGGGGCCAGAGACTACAAACCTTACTCAAGGAAAAAGATCTTGGGGTGAGTATAACACCAGGCACATCTGAAGCGCACATCAACCAAATAACTGCTGCAGCATATGGGCGCCTGGCAAACCTCAGAACAGCATTCCGACATCTTAATAAGGAATCGTTCAGGACCCTGTACACCGTGTACGTTAGGCCCATATTGGAGTATGCGGCACCAGTTTGGAACCCACACCTAGCCAAGCACGTAAAGAAACTAGAGAAAGTGCAAAGGTTTGCAACAAGACTAGTCCCAGAGCTAAGAGGTATGTCCTACGAGGAGAGGTTAAGGGAAATCAACCTGACGACACTGGTGGACAGGAGAGATAGGGGGCACATGATAACGACATACAAAATACTGAGAGGAATTGACAAGGTGGACAAAGACAGGATGTTCCAGAGATTGGACACAGTAACAAGGGGACACAGTTGGAAGCTGAAGACACAGATGAATCACAGGGATGTTAGGAAGTATTTCTTCAGCCACAGAGTAGTCAGTAAGTGGAATAGTTTGGGAAGCGATGTAGTGGAGGCAGGATCCATACATAGCTTTAAGCAGAGGTATGATAAAGCTCACGGCTCAGGGAGAGTGACCTAGTAGCGATCAGTGAAGAGGTGGGGCCAGGAGCTCGGACTCGACCCCTGCAACCTCAACTAGGTGAGTACAACTAGGTGAGTACATACACACACACATACACACACACACACGCACACACACACATACACACACACACACCACACACACACACACACACACACACACACATACACACACACACACACACATACACACACACACACACACACACACACACACACACACACACACACACACACACACACACACACACACACACACACACACACACACACACACACACACACACACACACATACACACACACACACACACACACACACACACACACACACACACACATACACACACACACACACACACACACACACACACACACACACACAGACACACACACACACACACACACACACACACACACACACACACACACACACACACACACACACACACACACACACACACACACACACACACACACACACACACACACACACACACACACACACACACACACACACACACACACACGTAAGAAAGACAAACTATACAGTATTGCTACTCAATTTATTAATAACATCAAGTCACGAAAAGCAGATGGCTTATAAAAGCACGAATAAAATAGCCAATAATTTATAAAAAAAAATAAAAAAATATATAACTTTTTATGGATAAGAAGTAGAGAGAGCATCTGAAGAATATAATGGACAAACTAAAAAAAATCGTCATCAAATTCGTCATCATCAATGATAACCTTCGTTATTTTAATCATCTTTCGGCTTCTTCTTCTTCTTCTCTTCTTCTTCCTCTTCCTTTTCCTTCTTCTTCTTTTTATCCTTTTTGTCCTCATCATCATCATCGTCATCCTCGTCATCTTCATCCTCCTCGTCCTCCCCATCATCCTCCTCGTCATCGTCATCTCTACAACAATATAAATATCTTACGATATCATCCTCCAACAAAATCGTACAGACGTTCAAGATTTTCATATTGATTTGCAGGAATACATTAACTGGAATAACGAAGCTTACGTAAGTAAGTCTATCTAGGAACAAGTACACATAAATACACTTACACAAATTATCATACATAGTAACATATGTTTACATTACCTGTGATAAACTCTCCTCCAAAAAAGACAGACAAAGTGACTTAGTTTCAATGCTTGATTACTTCATATAAGTCTTTTAAATAGCAGTGATATATATTTTTTATTACCACCAAAATTTCATACCCCCACTTGTGGCTACCCTGAGGCAGGGAAAATTGTTCAAGGTTCTACCAGAGCTGTGTTCACTTGGTATACACAGCACAGGATGTTTTTCTTGTCATTCTCAAGCATGTAGAATGACATTCTTGGTATACGTCTTCATACTCCGTCCTGTTCCATCATATCATGTAAGATAGTTGTTTTTTTCTGTAATATTTCATCAAGTAGGAGAGATTTCCTATCATAGTCCATCATCCAGGAAGGCAATCCTGTTCTGCTCTATCAGGCAGGATGATTTTCCTGGCATACTGCATCACGTAGAATGGTTTTCCTGGCAAGATGACTTTTCAGTCATGCTCCATTACACACGATGGTTTTCCTGGTTACACCAGCTCACAGGATACCTCTCCTGATATACTCCATCACACAGGATACCTCTCCTGATATGCTCCATCACACAGGATACCTCTCCTGATATGCTCCATCACACAGGATACCTCTCCTGATATACTCCATCACACAGGATACCTCTCCTGATATACTCCATCACACAGGATACCTCTCCTGATATGCTCCATCACACAGGATACCTCTCCTGATATACTCCATCACACAGGATACCTCTCCTGATATACTCCATCACACAGGATACCTCTCCTGATATACTCCATCACACAGGATACCTCTCCTGATATACTCCATCACACAGGATACCTCTCCTGATATACTCCATCACACAGGATACCTCTCCTGATATACTCCATCACACAGGATACCTCTCCTGATATACTCCATCACACAGGATACCTCTCCTGATATACTCCATCACACAGGATACCTCTCCTGATATACTCCATCACACAGGATACCTCTCCTGATATACTCCATCACACAGGATACCTCTCCCGATATGCTCCATCACACAGGATACTCTCCTGATATACTCCATCACACAGGATACCTCTCCTGATATACTCCATCACACAGGATACCTCTCCTGATATACTCCATCACACAGGATACCTCTCCTGATATACTCCATCACACAGGATACCTCTCCTGATATACTCCATCACACAGGATACCTCTCCTGATATACTCCATCACACAGGAAGATTTCTCTCACCTACTCTACCACGGTGTATGGTCCTCTTGTCATACTCCATCATACAGGATGATTTTAGTTTCTTATACTTGTATTACCTGCTTACATTACCTCCTTATATTACGTGCTTAAAAATACACTTTTAAGGTTTCACTTACAAGTTCTCGTTTAACGACGATAGCAGATCCTTGTTAACGAAGACACATGAGCAAAGAAAGCTTTCATTGCCACAACGTTTCGCTCCACGTAGAGCTTTATCGAAACGTTTCCACAAAATTTCTTCATTGCTGTCGGATGTCTTCGTATCTATCCTTGCTAATATTTGGTGTTCAAACTGAATGTCGTGAAAATACTGTTGTATGGTTATCGATCCTTATCGATACTGTTGTATGGTAATCGATCCTTATCGAGGGAACAGTAAAAGATCTTTTTTCTTCTGATTTTTAGAAAAGGTAGTAAAATATTATCCAGAAATAATGTACTATATGTTAGTACACAAATAACACACAGTTATTAAGGACAGGATTGGACGAAACAGTCTAAAGATTTATGTCGAAAGGAGGAGCGCTACAGCAGGCCTACTGGCCTATACTTGGCATGTTCTTGTCAGTCCCAAAGCCATATTACACTTACCTCTTGACCCGGGAGGCTGCTGCCTGCTGTGCACTAGCATCATCTTCTGCGAACCCAGGTGCCAAAGGAGTGTCAGAGAAGAGAGTGCCATATGTGGCACCTACAAGGGCTGCTAGGCCCAGCAGCATTATTGACAGTCTGGAAAGGATGACTTTTTAGTTTAATATCTTTATTATGCTATTATGCCCCCCATACCCATCCTGTGGGCGGCAGTCACACCATACCCATCCAGTGGGCAGTAGTCAAAAAATTGTAGAGGTACATAATGCGTCTAGGGACATGAGACAGGTGGGTTTTTAGGCAATATAGCGAGAGGATTGTTCCAAGTGTAGCTGAGATGTTTATTTTTATGTAATGAACATTTTTCGGGGAGAAAAATGATATTTTTTTATTAAATAAATATTGAAAACGTCAGCAGTGTGCTGCTACCCTATTGTGCATGATAGTTACACAGTGTTTTCCTGTCATATTCCATCATGCAGAATGGGGTTTATACAAGGTGTTAAAATCTGTTAGCCTAAGCTGGGATACTTCAAGGAAATGGGTAGAGAGGAAGAAGAAAGAGAGAAGGGGAGAAAAGGTGAGGAAATTATTTAAGGTGGGAGAATAATAGATGACGAAAAATATTTAAGGAAAGAGTGGCAAGAGAAAATTTTGAAAACAACGATAAAATATAATGACTTCCTTTAGCACACCGACTTTACTATACTCCGATTGTATCTCTTTTAGGATCTTCCCAATATATGATTCGAGATTATCAGAACCCTAATATTATCCCCAAGGCTTCGTGTGGAAACTGTGAACCCATGCAACCACGCTAAAACATTCTGGAATATAAAAAGTAAAAATTAAAAGGTTTTTAAGTCGTCACTGTAGGTCAGAAGCCTAGCAGTTGGTTTCAAGATAATGTAAATTAGAAACCCCTTTCCTTCATTCTCCCTTAAAAAACAAAAAAGCTAAAAACACATGATGCCTTCAGACACTTTTCTTGACTAATCTTCTTTGATGAAACTATTTTCTTAGCGAAATCTTGTTCTGCTCTTAGAATCTTTACCTAACCTAAAACTTACCTCATGTTGCGTGAGGGAGAGCGTCTGGCTGCAACCTGTTATGTTGTGCGACACAACAAGACTAAGGAGAGAGAGAGATGTGGGATCCCTTTATAAGAGGGAGATGGATTCCCTGGGTCTTCCTGGTTCCAACTCCTCCTTGGGTCTTCCCAGTACCCAAAAGATACCAGGAACTACCACTTTTCTGTCCTCGCTGTGACGACCGCTGCAGTTTGAAAATATAAAAAGAAATAATATTTATTTTCGTCCGAGTACATGGCTTTTCACAGCTTCGTCGTGTATAAGGTACGGCACATATATTTAGTTTAGCCATAAATATAATGCATTTATTTAATCCAACACCACTGTTAAGAACGGAAACAATGAGGAAACGGAGTGTGGTAGGCGAAAGAAGAAAATGAGGAAGAACAGAAGAGAAACAGGATCGAAGGAGCAGTAGGAGGAGTAAGAGAAAGAGGAAGGTGTGGGTCTGGGATTAGGAGGGTGAGGGAGGATCCGTGAGCCGTGAGTCGCCTCTCCCACTCATTTTTTAAGATTGTCTTCAGATTAGCTTAGTGTCGGAGAGGCAGTCGTGATGGATATAAATAATGACTCTATCTAAAATAAATTAATTGATAGATATACATGAAGCTTTATAGCTGAACATCTCCCTTAATTTCATATTTATAAGAGAAATCAATGGCCTTACATCTCTCAGCCAAATTCTTTAATGTAGATGAGACTTCCTCTAAAAATATGTTTTGTTATCGTCTGCGATATCTTTCTCTGTTTAAAAAAAACCTGAAGTTTCTGCGTGACGCTGGTCAACCTTGCCAAGATCCGGGTCACGTTGGTGGGAAATATTTCATACTGGACAAACGCCTACGCAAGATGGACACAGATGCAACCCTCGTGCGATCTGACCTCTCTCACGACACGACTCGATCAAGCATCGCCTGTCTAAAGAGCACACTGTTGACATGGCTCATTATTTTGTAATTTGTTCATGATTGTAACCATATATAGACGTGTAGATGATTCATTATTACCTTTGTATCTTGGTCATGATTGTGACCAGATCCACCTGCTCATTACCTTTGTAACTTGGTCATGATTGTGACCAGATCTACCTTGAGTTCATTGCCTTTGTAACTTGTTCAGCTATCAAATCTTTCGGGCCCAGTCCCTGGACCAATTATGTACCTCTGTAATCCTTTGACTACCGCCCACAGGATAGGTGTGGGGTGCATAATAAACAAAAACTAACTGTTGACAGCAGTGAAGAAGAAACCCAAGCTGCGGGACACGTTTTTATTGGGACAGAGTCTCGTTCTGTTGTATAGACAGAAATGTTACCTTAACAAAATATAATTCTCCTCCAGCCTACGGCTGGTTTTCAGTCATGTTATGATGAAAAAGATACCAAACTGAAAACAAGATCCTCCAGATCTAAACCCACACTGTGGGAATTAGGAGTTAAGGATTATAGCTGTCTTATTAGGAGGTAAGAGCTAAACCTCTAAGGGTCATATAGCGCATGGGAATTAGGAGGTAATCAGGTTTAAATCTCCCCCCCCCTCCGATTCCCCTGCTAAAGAAAGAGAGGGAGTGGCTCCGATTCCCTGGATGTCGAGCTATGAACTGAGGATCGAGCTTCTAACTCTCAATACTTTGAAGAAAAGTATGCTGCATCCTTTTCCACCTGACTGGATGAATTCTTGGCTAATATCCAGGTGGTTCATTGAAAGTTCTAGCGTCTGAAGTAAGTTTTAATCCGAAAGACCTTAAACTCTTTTAAATATATTTCTTCCCTCTCTCTCTCTCTCTCTCTCTCTCTATATATATATATATATATATATATATATATATATATATATATATGTGTGTGTGTGTGTGTGTGTGTGTGTGTGTGTGTGTGTGTGTGTGTGTGTGTGTGTGTGTGTGTGTGTGTGTGTGTGTGTGTGTGTGTGTGTGTGTGTGTGCATGTGTATACTTGGTAATTTTTGTCATATACGGAATGTCTTGTGGTATATTAAAGAAAATAGATTTCTTAATGCATTACTTTATTAGCCAACAGAGATAATAATTTATTTCTAAGTAGCAAAGAAATTTGCATTATTAAGCTTTACACAGAAAGATATGATGCTCCACTAATCGCTCTTTTTGCCCCGTATATATCTTTTTTTTTTTTTTTGAGTTCTTTTTGTTTATAGGTAATAACACCAGTACCTTTTATTGTTCTTATTATATGTTAATCTTTACAATACTGAGCTTCAGAACCTTTCCTGAAGGAGAAAGTGTCCTAGGTAATGTGCAAGGCGTCATAAGTGAAACGTAAGTGTTTTTAAGTGAGATATATCATGTTTTCAAGTGAAAATGTGAGTCGTTTTTATTAGTCACGAAGGTCATCTTAAGTGAAAATTACGTCTTTTCAAGTGAAATTTAGGATGTATTTAAGGGACAAGAAGGAAGTCTCAAGTGGAAAATTGGTTGTCTTAAGTGATAGGAAATCTCATGTTATTTTGTCAAAGGATATCTATTTTCCAACAGCAGCGGTTGTTTTGGTTGTGGTGGTTGTTGTGGTTGATGTGGTGGATGAACGTCTTCGGTTGTTACTCTCGTTACTCTCTTCACTGCTACTGGAGTGATGCCACCAGAAACGCCTGTTGTTGTTGGCGACTTTCAGATCAATTCTTTTGTAATCGCTCTCGTTGCTGCTTGTGTCGTTGCTATTTGAGTCCCAGCTGTCGCTGCTGCAAACAATTAAAAGAGAAATGCTTAGAAAATGATAATACATACTGTACACAATAAGGGCAAGTTGAAGAGTAAGACACATGCTAAATCAAGCCAAGAGTTTGACCATCTTCCATCAGGGCCGAAGGGACTAATCACCTCAAAAGTACGTCTCCACTTCTGTCTCCAAGACTGTAATCACCTCTTTGTTCGACAGTATTCGTCGGTAAAGATGCCTCATTTTGAACACGTGTCTTACTCATCAATAATACTTTGAATTATTAAATTAATTAGGGAGAAGTGTTAACCTCGAAATGGTCATTGCAACGCCTGGGGACTGAAGGGTAATGAAATTAAAGCCACGAAATGGAAGGGTAGGTCTAATTCCTTAATGGATTTCCTTAATGGAAATTATTTTCATGTTTATTCTTCTTAAAGAAGAATGCCTCCTGTTCCCCCAGGGGCTGTATAACCCCCATTTATGTTTAGCGCTCCACCATAAATGCAATGATAACAGTAGAAAACAAAAAGTCTTGAGGGATGAGAAAGAATCAAGATTATTGATCAATAGGAGAAACTTATGATATTACTGACGATAACTACTTTATTTACTATGATTCTGAAGAGGGATTCACATGGTGTCGTTCATGAATAACACTGAGTCTAAACAGGGATTCACAACGGTATGTTCCTGGATAACAGAGCGAACAGGGATTCACAAAGGTGTGCTTCTAAATAACATTGAGCCTGCACAGGGATTCAAAAGAGATCTTCATTGAATAACACGGACTCAGAAGGAGTCGTTCCTGCTTTCCAATTGTCTGAACATGTATGTGCATTTCTCCTACTCGTTTACAGTTTATTTACTAGCGAAATTCATTAAAAAGCTCAAATCAAAATAATAGCTCCTAGGTACTCCTAATACAGCCTCTCTCTCTCTCTCTCTCTCTCTCTCTCTCTCAGACACATCGCTTCTACAATAAGAAATATCTATTCCTCCCTCAACTAGGCACATATAAGGCTGCGTACTAGTCCTGGCGAAAATCAACGGGGTCTCGTAAGGCCTTTCGAAGTCGTTCATGGTTGTCGTGCCTGCCAGGCAGGGCGTGGCATAGAACCACACACACTAGGGCAATGCAACCAAGCAGCTGCAAGGTGAACCTGTTGGAGTAAATCAGAAAGTGATAACAGTGATGAATATAATGATTATGCTGATAACAATGATGATGACTCGGACACACACACACACACACACACACACTCTTGAACGCTTCTAGCTGGACATCCTACTCATTTCGATATATATATATATATATATATATATATATATATATATATATATATATATATATATATATATATATATATATATATATATATATATATATATATATATATATATATATATATATATATATATATATATATATATATATATATATATATATATATATATATATATATATGCAAGGAATTCGGGAGAGCATGCGAAATATACACAAACACTGATCTCTGGCTGAAGGAGACTCGAACCTACGAACCTTAGGACAAGGTACATATACATATACATATATATATATATATATATATATATATATATATATATATATATATATATTTATATATATATATATATATATATATATATATATATATATATATATATATATATATATATATATATATATATGTCATGCCGAATATGTAAAACTGGTCAATTAGCAAGAACTCATTTAAAATTAAGTCTTTTCTAAAATTTTCTCTTATACGTTTAAAGATATATTTTTTCATTAATGTTAATGTAAAAAATTTTAATTTTGCATCAAAAGAATCTTAGAAAACTTACCTAACCATATTATAACAAGAGTAATTTATTTCAGCCTAACCCAACTAAATATATTTTAGATTTGTTTACAATAATTTAATACTAAACAAACACAGTGAAATACATTTTTTTTCGTTAGGTTCAAAATGATTTTGGCGAAATTATTGCATACACTTGTCCTGTATGGCAAGATGAGCGTTGCTATTTAAGCCAAGATCGCAAGTTCTGCCTATTCGGCACGACATATATATATATATATATATATATATATATACATATATATATATATATATATATATATATATATATATATATATATATATATATATATATATATATATATATATGTATATATATATATATATATATATATATATATATATATATATATATATATGTATATATATGTATATATATATATATATATATATATATATATATATATATATATATATATATATATATATATATATATATATATATAGATGGGGTTGTAAAGGAAGTAAATGCTAGGGTGTTCGGGAGAGGTGTGGGATTAAATTTTGGGGAATCAAATTCAAAATGGGAATTGACACAGTTACTTTTTGCTGATGATACTGTGCTTATGGGAGATTCTAAAGAAAAATTGCAAAGGTTAGTGGATGAGTTTGGGAATGTGTGTAAAGGTAGAAAGTTGAAAGTGAACATAGAAAAGAGTAAGGTGATGAGGGTGTCAAATGATTTAGATAAAGAAAAATTGGATATCAAATTGGGGAGGAGGAGTATGGAAGAAGTGAATGTTTTCAGATACTTGGGAGTTGACGTGTCGGCGGATGGATTTATGAAGGATGAGGTTAATCATAGAATTGATGAGGGAAAAAAGGTGAGTGGTGCGTTGAGGTATATGTGGAGTCAAAAAACGTTATCTATGGAGGCAAAGAAGGGAATGTATGAAAGTATAGTAGTACCAACACTCTTATATGGGTGTGAAGCTTGGGTGGTAAATGCAGCAGCGAGGAGACGGTTGGAGGCAGTGGAGATGTCCTGTTTAAGGGCAATGTGTGGTGTAAATATTATGCAGAAAATTCGGAGTGTGGAAATTAGGAGAAGGTGTGGAGTTAATAAAAGTATTAGTCAGAGGGCAGAAGAGGGGTTGTTGAGGTGGTTTGGTCATTTAGAGAGAATGGATCAAAGTAGAATGACATGGAAAGCATATAAATCTATAGGGGAAGGAAGGCGGGGTAGGGGTCGTCCTCGAAAGGGTTGGAGAGGGGGTAAAGGAGGTTTTGTGGGCAAGGGGCTTGGACTTCCAGCAAGCGTGCGTGAGCGTGTTAGATAGGAGTGAATGGAGACGAATGGTACTTGGGACCTGACGATCTGTTGGAGTGTGAGCAGGGTAATATTTAGTGAAGGGATTCAGGGAAACCGGTTATTTTCATATAGTCGGACTTGAGTCCTGGAAATGGGAAGTACAATGCCTGCACTTTAAAGGAGGGGTTTGGAATATTGGCAGTTTGGAGGGATATGTTGTGTATCTTTATATGTGTATGCTTCTAGACTGTTGTATTCTGAGCACCTCTGCAAAAACAGTGATAATGTGCGTGTGTGGTGAAAGTGTTGAATGATGATGAAAGTATTTTCTTTTTGGGGATTTTCTTTCTTTTTTGGGTCACCCTGCCTCGGTGGGAGACGGCCGACTTGTTGAAAATATATATATATATATATATATATATATATATATATATATATATATATATATATATATATATATATATATATATATATATATATAAGAACACTACGAAAAATTATTGATATATTTAAAAAATAATGCATTTAAAAATCAAAAGAAAGGGTCACAAACTAATATGCTGCCAAAATTGCTAACCTTGCCTGACTGACTAATGATACAAAATTAAAATTTACGTATAAAATTGATTAACTGTGTGAAGAATTGTATAAATTTAGTAGAGTTGTTAAGCTGAAGGCTCATTCTCGTCGTATCCAAGGATTCCATAACGATAAAGTAAAGTCACAGTGTTACTGAAGTCGTAAGTGTAAAGTCCGCAGAGTTATGAGGTGGATGGTGGAGTGTCGGTGGTTCCTGACTGAAGAGTCGGGCAATATGAACACTGAAAGCCCGTACAGTAACATTTACTCATATGTTCGGTGTTTAATGTACCGTGAAGTACTCCCTATGTACCTAGAAGTACTGTTTCATCTCTTCAATGAACGATACTGTACCTCAGGCCACAGGGAAGAGGATCCACTTGAAAACAGTTCCCGTATAATGCTAATTAGTGGATGCAAATTCAAAGTTAATATGAGAAAAGAAGTTCCTTAATATATAGTTTCTTAAGGCTACTTAATGTATTGCATAAATTTAGAAACTGTGCAGGTTTCTAGAAATTATCCAAATGGGATTTGAAATTTTTTTTCAGCAAACTAAAATAGTCTATCTTGATGAACATTTTGTGGAAGATAATTCAACAAAAACCTAACCTCAGTATCAAACAGATCCTAACTCAGACATATACCATGGTAGTAGTAGTAGTAGTAGTAGCAGTAGTAGTAGTGGTAGTAGTAGTAGTAGCAGTAGTAGTAGTAGTAGTAGTAGTAGTAGTAGTAGTGGTAGTAGTAGTAGTAGTAGTAGTAGTAGTAGTAGTAGCAGTAGTAGTAGTAGTAGTAGTAGTAGTAGTAGTAGTAGTGGTAGTAGTAGTAGTAGTAGTAGTAGTAGCAGTAGTAGTAGTAGTAGTAGTAGTAGTAGTAGTAGTAGTGGTAGTAGTAGTAGTAGTGGTAGTAGTAGTGGTAGTAGTAGTAGTAGTAGTAGCAGTAGTAGTAGTAGTAGTAGTAGTAGTAGTAGTAGTAGTAGTAGTAGTAGTATCAGCAGTAGTAGTAGCATCAGTAGTGATGCTAGTAGCAACAGTAACGATATTCATTAAGATTGTGAGTGTAATAATCTCTGTTTCTAACTTTCATTTTAAATACCTGTGAGCGTTTATTTCACGCTCTTGGGTAAGTGTTTTGCCTCATTTTTCAGACGGACAGAAAAGTGGGATGAATGAAGGGCAGTGACAGAGATCTTTTTACCAGACAAACTTAACCTCAGCTCTCTGAACAGAAATAGATCATTAGCTCACGTGCTGGTTCTCTCTCCCAAGTACAAATCAATGAAGACGGAGAAAGCTAACTGGAAGTATTAGGATCACTCACCTCATTCTGGAGTTCTCTTCTGCTGTAGATGTGGAAGAGTAAGGCAGGCAGGGAGAAGGTATGAATGACTTTCCCTGATGAACGAAGGCCTTTTTATACACCTTTTAAGCCCCACCTGTGGGTAATTAGGTAACACTTGTAACTCCTATACTGCCAGCCGTCTATACGAGTATGCAAATGTGACATTCACTCACAGGGTCTCTCTACAGGTAATTTATTTCTTGTAATTACTCAGAAAAAACATGAATAAACTGATCGATTTCATTACTAACACAGGTGCGTTTTATGTGATTTTACAGTTTAATACTTTTTTCTTTAACCTTAACATAACCGATTGATTAAGAAGAACTCGAAGGTTCTTAAGTCGTCCTAAGACTAGTGTATTTTCCACTATGTTTCAGTTGCATGTTTCTACTGTTTACACCGTCTTGTGCAAGACATGTAAAAAAAATTTACAAATGAAAGGAGTGTAAAGTAAGTCAGAGCAGCAAAATCTCTAGTTCAAAGCAAGCTAAGTAAATCCTCAAAGGCCGGGGTCGTAGAGCAGAAAAGTAGTCGAAATAAATTACCTGTCTCAAGCACAGGTATACATCTCTATGAAGCGGGACACAGGTGATACACTGAATACTGTATGTGTTCATAAGAGTTCCAAAAGCACATCACCTGTAATATATCCCAGCAATAACAGTCAATAATGTGTATTCAGCTATTTGGTATAATGCCTGCATATTGAGCGGGTCGTGTGTGTGTGTGTGTGTATGTGTGTGTGTGTGTGTGTGTGTGTGTGTGTGTGTGTGTGTGTGTGTGTGTGTGTATGTGTGTGTGTGTGTGTGTGTGTGTGTGTGTGTGTGTACTCACCTAGTTGAGGTTGCAGGGGTCGAGCCCTAGCTCCTGGCCCCGCCTCATCACTGGTCGCTACTAGGTCACTCTCCCTGAACCGTGAGCTTTATCATACCTCTGCTTAAAGCTATGTATGGATCCTGCCTCCACTACATCGCTTCCCAAACTATTCCACTTCCTGACTACTCTGTGGCTGAAGAAATATTTCCTAACATCCCTGTGATTCATCTGTGTCTTCAACTTCCAACTGTGTCCCCTTGTTGCTGTGTCCAATCTCTGGAACATCCTGTCTTTGTCCACCTTGTCAATTCCTCTCAGTGTTTTGTATGTCGTTATCATGTCCCCCCTATCTCTCCTGTCCTCCAATGTCGTCAGGTCGATTTCCCTTAACCTCTCCTCGTAGGACATACCCTTTAGCTCTGGGACTAGTCTTGTTGCAAACCTTTGCACTTTATCTAGTTTCTTTATGTGCTTGGCTAGGCGTGGGTGCCAAACTGGTGCCGCATACTCCAATATGGGCCTAACGTACACGCTGTACAGGGTACTGAACGATTCCTTATTAGGATGTCGGAATGCTGTTCTGAGGTTTGCTAGGCGCCCATATGCTGCAGCAGTTATTTGGTTGATGTGCACTTCAGGAGATGTGCCTGGTGTTATACTCACCCCAAGATCTTTTTCCTTGAGCGAGGTTTGTAGTCTCTGGCCCCCTTGACTGTACTCCGTCTGCGGTCTTCTTTGCCAATCCCAAATCTTCATGACTTTGCACTTGGTGGAATTGAACTCCAGGAGCCAATTGCTGGACCAGGTCTGCAGCCTGTCCAGATCCCTTTGTAGTTCTGCCTGGTCTTCGACCAAATGAATTATTCTGTGTGTGTATGTGTGTGTGTGTGTGTGTGTGTGTGTGTGTGTGTGTGTGTGTGTGTGTGTGTGTGTGTGTGTATGTGTGTCCCTTTCCTGTCATATATGTTAATCATGCTGCTAAAATTTAAAATATGTCAAAGCAATGCTTATGAAACATCGAAATAAGCAATAAAATCAAATTTTCTCATTTACATATGATAATGTTTCACATATTTTAACTAAAATATAAAATACGTTATAAAATTCCTCTTATATTACATTACTATTTAAAAAAAAAATATTAAAATCAATAAGTTCTCTTATTAAAACTAGAATCACAAAATACGGGACGCCATGAATTAAGATTTTTCTATCAACGAAGCAGAAAGTTACTAAAAACATCTCTACTGTTTCAGGTACAAATAGTGAGATGAATGGTTTTGAAAACCGAAGAGTTGAAGAATTGAGACACTTATGCAACGTATCGGAATCTTTATTAAAGGTTGAGGGACTGATTACCTTAAACTCCTCCTCTCCTTATACCTTTTTACTTTGTATTGGACTGATGCAGCCACTGTGTGGCGGAACGTTTCTTCAATATAGATTCCCATATGTTGCATAAGTGTCTCAATTCTTCGATAAATAGTGAGATTAAAACAAATTGATGAGCTTCTTAAATGTAAGTTTTTTTTTTCGTGCCATGTGCAATGTTTTGGTTTTTGATGCCAGGAATTATCAATAGTCTTTGACAAAAACTAGTTTTTGTCCACGTACTGTTACAAACCTTTAAACAGAGGAAAAAGGCGAATAGTTTTGGACGTTTAATGAAGAACACATTTTCCCACACGTGGTTTCACCAGTCCTAATTATGTTGTCACTCGTGGCAAAATGTTTTCTCTAATATATGTTCTGAACTGTACCACAAGTGTCCCTTTCCAAAACTGAAGACCATTAAACTGCTGACACAGATTTATTTTATATTTACTTTTAGAAGCCCAAATATTCACAAGCGCTGATGAAGGTTATTTTTAGCATTTCACTGTCAATGAGACTTGTTCATACTGGTACGTACTCTTATACATGTACTCAGCATTAAACAGACTGACTAGTACTCAATCTTAATTTTCAAATCATCTGTAATACACACACACACACACACACACACACACACACACACACACATATATATATATATATATATATATATATATATATATATATATATATATATATATATATATATATATATATATATATATATATATATATACATATATATATATATATATATATATATATATATATATATATATATATATATATATATATATATATATATATATATATATATATATATATATATATATTCACGTAAGAGATTTTAACCATCCAATTGATTTTCAAAAAGTTGAGAAAGTAGTATCAAGCAAGTCAATGGTCGACAGGAATATAATTGAATCTTGTTTCATAAAAAGCAGTTTTGACAATAATATGAATATTTCCTTTGGTTTATATAAATTAGATCCATTTATAATTAATAGAATTTGGGAAGAATTTAATAATACACTGGACAAATAATTTTTAAATTTTCTTGGGTAGAATAGCTTGGGGGTGAGTTGTGCAAAGGACCTATCCAAGTTGGCTCGCCGCGCGTCACGTGTTTAACCGTTGTGGGATCTGATAGTGAGGTGCTGGCCGGACCCCTTATATAGCTTCCTTGGATGCTTCACTTTCATAGTTCCTTGATAATGTGAGTAGTCACGAAAGCGCTTGGAATTTCTCTATTCTTTCAGAGTGGTTGTTTTGCATATTTTGAAATCACCTGTTCACTGTGATCTTATTGCATATATATATATATATATATATATATATATATATATATATATATATATATATATATATATATATATATATATATATATTACAGAAGATTTGAAAATTAAGATTGAGTACTAGTCAGTCTGTTTAAAGCTGATTTTTTGCAATCTTTCTGTTACATTCTCAAGGGTTACATAAAATTTATGGCATAACTTTTTTACAGTTGTATATGTTTTTCTTATATTGTCATCCGTAGTGATTTTATGTTAAATTTCTCTATTCCGGTATTACAGATTTTTATTGGTCATATGCAGTTTATAGTAAAAGTTAAAAAAAAATTATAACAACTTTTATCTGTGAAAGGCTAATTACTTCATGGTATCAATATCATATATTTTTATGCAATTCTTTTAGTCTTTTCGGAAAAAAATTATCTTACACTCCACAATAAATACTATTCTTCATCGATTCCGTATTATTATTATTATTATAATCAACGGGAAGCCCTAAACCCGGAGGATTATACAGCGCCTGGGGGGGAAGGGATGTGGAAGGCATTCAGGCTTAATTCGGGGAACTGGAGCACAGATCCAATTCCCTAAATCAAGAGCCCCTCACCAACATCAAGGAACCTTCCTTGTGGGGCATCGATTCAATAACCTTACAAAACACCTTCTGTTAGGTCCATTAAGCTAACACACTTTGTCTTCTTTAGATATACTAACTTAAGGATTATTTAAAATTCAGCCTAAAAAATAATAACATTTTATTTACTGAACAAAGGGAATATAATAATTAATAATTTCTTGACATTGTTGATTGTTTTATTGGTAGCATAATCACAAAGCCAAATTTACCAGACTAGTTATTAGCATTTTATATTTTGTACTAACCATTTACTGAGAAAAAATTGATAATAGTCGAGCGGTATAACTACTTGGTAAATAATTTAGCTGGCTCTTAAAATAAATAAATGTCGCACAGATAATGCAATGAAAATATTTATAATGTGAGAGGGGGAGTTATTAAATGCTGATTTAGCAATAGAGGTGGAATTAGTGGAGGAAACGACACAGTTAGCAAATACTTTGGATATCTTTGTGAAAGTTTAGGGTGGTTGTATTTATTCCGGCTAGCTTTAAATGCTTAGGGTATTTTTTTAATTTGCTTGGCTTTAGAAATTTTGCGTGTCTTAATAAACTTTATGGGACTTAGAGCACTTTGGGTGGCTCTTCATATTTTTTTATAAATGATTTTTAAAACACTGGATGACTTTATAAGCTTCGAGTGGCTTTAACAACCTTAGATAATGTTGTATACTTAATCTTTGGATGACTTTATAGACTTTGCGCGGCTTTATTAGCCTTGTATGACTATTAATTAGTAACTTTGGCTATTTAATATACTTTGGATGGCTTTATAATCAGTAAATCGTTCGAG